>NC_079290.1:103815142-103915453 GCF_023638135.1 Falco biarmicus
AACACTAAACCTAACCGTAACCCTAATAGTAAAACTAACTCTGATCCTAACCCTAAGCCTATTCCTAAGCCTAAACCCTAACCCTAACCCTAACGTACTCCAACAGCACGCGCTTGGAGTCATTTTGTCACCACGTCAAGCCCCGTTCCGAGGCCAAGGCCCACAGCAGCGCAGTCGGGCGGCTCCTGCCCATTTCCAGTCCAGAAGCTGCTGGACTTCTTTAGCCGGCTGCAGGAGCTCCTGCAGTACCTAAGGGGAAAAACGGTGTGAGCAGCAGGACAAACGGCACGCAGGGCAGGCTGCAGTGTGCCACCACCGTTTCCTTTGGGGCAATGCCTGCCGATGCATAGGCCACCTCAGCGTCAAAGGGCTGCTCTGCCCTGCGCCCGTGCCTCGGGACGCACACACCTGATGAGGCTGACCACGTGCTTGAAATAAAATGTTTCGGTGCTCACAGCAAACCAGGCTTCAGCTCAAGTCAGTCTCCTGTGCGAGGCAAGGACTTCCACGCCCGGCACCTGCCAAGCGAGGCAGGCTGCAGGCAGACAAGGCGGGCACAAAGGGAAAGAGTCCCTGCAAAGGGCTGAAAGTGGGCCTGCTCAGGGAGGAGGGGGAGGCTGCACTGGGGGAGGAAGGGAACACAGGTCATCACGGGCTGGAGGGCTTAGGGAAAGGAGCTGGAAACACAGAACGTCTTTGGCCAGCTCCTGGTGGGATCCCGCTGCGCTTGTGGATGAGCCACAAGTGACCTTGAAACTGGACTCTCATGACCCAGGACAGACGCGTCTGGAAAGACCCAAGGGTTGCACTGAGGATTTGGGGAAGGAGCTTGCCTTCGAGCCCCACATATGCCACAGACTTCATTTCCATTCTGTCATGTGAGGCATCTGTGAACACGCTGTGCTTTTGTATCTCAGGAGCAAACGTGTGCTGCTGTTTCACTGGTAGACATGCAATCCTGTTCCTGTCAATCCGGTTTGCCCTTCACATGCATTGTGCCAGTGTCTGTGTGCCTTTGTGTCTCTGGCTCTTTGGAATGCAGCAAGAGAAGCATGGGAAGAGCAGCTGCCACATCCCTCAGGCTGGGATAGGACCAGCCTCCCAGGTGCCCCCCTCATTCAGCTCTACCGGGCCTGACAGCCGAAATCCCCCCATGTAAAGGACAAGGTAGATGCAATGTCCTCTGCATATGCAAACACTTCCTGGTATATAATGTGGACCCTCGAGAACCGGGTGTGCATGTTAGGAGGAAAAATCCCCCATGCGCCCAGAGCAGCATTAAACTGCTGTCAGCTTTCCAAACTCTCCTTTGCCTGGGAGAGTTTTCCCACTTATGATTGTTGGGAAGAGAATCTGGTGACCCAGATGGGACCCGCTTTCCAGAACCTCGACAGACCACAGGGATCGTGAGGACTCCAAGCACACGCCAGAGTATTTGTGGGGAGGCCCTGCGATTCCCTGGCCGGGTGAGTCTCCGTGACAGCTCTTTGGGATAACGGCGACATTGGTCATAAATGCTGAGGCTGCTTACAAAGATGTCGTACCGCATTGTGGGTTAGAGTCCCACCGGGCTATTTGAAGTGCAACTTGTGTAATCCATATGCTATAGACGGGGATGCGCAGAACCCGGATACTCGCTATTGCTAATCTGCACCTCTCTTGGATTTTATTTGCTGGATTTTGCCTCTGTTCAGTTTTGTTTGCCAGGTTTTGTTTAGCTATTGGATGTATGAGCTTTTGAAACGTTGTGGCATGGGACCTGGACATTCTACTGGAGTGGAGGTTCTTCAGCGTTCTCCTTCGGGGTGTCTATTAAGACACGGGAGCAAGATTGAGGGTGACCCTTTCACACAGAAAAAGTGGACAGACTCTTGTCATCACTGGTGGCCCTTGTATACCTCAGATGATTAGGAGAAACGGCCTAGGAAGGGAAGCATAAACTCTGCTACGGTATGGCAATTGGTGTTGTTTTGGTAGACGTGAAGGAAAATGGCATGAAGTCCCATAAGTGGATCTGGGGTTTTTGCCACATATGCCACAGACTTCATTTCCATCCTGTGTCGCGGTTTAACCCCGGCCGGCAACCAAACGCTACCGGCAACCAAACGCCACGCAGCCACTTGCACACTCCCCCCCACCCGGAGGGGTGGGGAGGAGAATCAGAAAGCAATGTAAAGCTGGAGGGTTGACATAAGAACAATGTAATAATTTAAACAGAAGAAAGAGTGAAGAACAACAGTAACAATACCAAGAAGAAGAAGAATAACAACAACAACAATAGCGATTAGGATGGAAAGGTGGGGGAAAAGGGTAAAATCAAAAGGAAGGGAGAAGGAAAAAAAGGAAATGATGCCCAGTACAACTGCTCACCACCCGCTGACCGATGCCCAGCCAGTCCCTGAGCAAGAATCCCCCCACCAGCTAACCCTCCAAGTTTCTATACCAAGCATGACGTCCCACGGGACGGAATACCTCTGTGGCTGGTTCAGGTCAGCTGACCTGCCTGTGTCCCTTCCCAGTCTCTTGTGCCCCTCCAGCACTCTGGCTGGCAAGGCCCAAGAAACCAAAAAGGCCTTGACTTAGCAGAAACGCTAGGCAGCAACAACCGAAAACATCAGTGCGGCTACCAACATTGTTCTCACATCATAGCCAAAACACAGCACTTCACTAGCTACGAAGAAGAAAGTTAACTCCATGCCAGCTGAAACCAGGACACGGGGCCATCTCCTACTCGGCATGTGCTGCACAGGTCTTTGTAGCCTTCTTGATTGGTGCTGACGTGCGGAATCAAACTCTACATCTCAAGGAGGGTTATCAAGCAGGTATGTTTATCGGGGCTCCGGCTGCAAGGGGGATCGCTCCTCCTCACATGCACACCCAGGGCTTAAGTAAGCAGATCCCTATTACACAGAAGCATACATATTCATTAGATTCCCAAGAAAAGGTGGGGTTATTACCATTCGGTCCAGGAACTCGGTATCATAAGCCTCCTCACTCTGGCGCGGGTGCATTGACACCTGCTGGTCCTGGGCTGGGCTCTCTGGGAGGAAGGCTCGCACCCTTCCTCAGGATGTACTTTTCCCTTTGGCGCGCAGTGCTGAGGAGTCCACACCAGCAAGCGCAGAGCCAGGTTGTACTGGTTCTCTTCCCGGCTCGTACATCTTGCAGACAACATAGTTCTTGCTTACAACGTAGCTAGTCGATCGGTATCGACACGTGCAGACCGTAGTGTCCTTGTTAGTCAGTCTGTTAAACACAAGTGCTGAAGCACCAGTTGCAAGGTCTGCATATTTACCGAATGATTTTCAGCTTGAACTATCTCCGTGCAGAGTCTTTACTTCTGAGCGTCATGGCCTGTGACCGCCTTGCTGCCATCCGAAAAGCCCTGCACACTGGGACCCTCCTAGGTGGCAGAGCTTGTGTCCACACGGCAGCAGCTGCCTTGGGCCAGGGGGTTGCTCAGCCCAGCAGCACCAGCAAGTGTGGAATTGAAACCGGGAGCGAAGCCGCTAAGACAAAACCAGTATCCTATGAAGTTGGAATCCTGGCTCGGACTGGAGCCTAGAAGTCATAATTGCCTAAAACAGGGGTTGTTGCAAAGCCACATGCCCAGGAGCAGCATGTAGTACAACATCTAAGGGCTGTTAATGAAATAGCGATTGACCAACACCCGGTGCTGCCTAATCCTCCCACTTTCTTAACAGCGACAGGGGATTCTAATGTCTGTTTTACAGCATTGGACTTCGAAGGCGCCTTTTTGGCGTTCTGATTGTATGTCCTCGGCCGTGCGTAGCAGGTGCCACAGCTGCCCTCTTCAGTGTTGGTCCAGAACCACAATCCAACCCAGAGAGAGCAGGGACACGAAGCCTGCCAGAGGGCGTTGCTGTGGCTGACATAGCCAGTGAGGACTGTGCTGCGTGTGCCTTTCCCTGTGCTGCGTGCAGGAAGGTTGGCACTGCTGGGCTAGGCTTGGCTTATTTGGCTTGCCCGTCACTGCTTGCCTGCCACGACCATCAAGAGAGTGTCTCTTCAAGAGCCAAGCACGCGCGTGCTGCCTCTAGTGGTTGCGTTCTCTGTTGTGTGTCTCTTTATTGGGCAGGAGCAGGTGGCAAAGGGCTGCCGAGAGCAGGGCGGCAGTGACCTTCGCAAAGAGGTAGCGCCGCCACGCTTGGTTTTTCCTGTGAGCTGTTAGCAGGCAGAGCTGGGAGCCAGGCGCTGCTGCCTGCCACGGGGCCTGCCCACCCTCATCGCGCAAAGGGAGCATTCCACGGGGCTCTGTGGGGGCTGTGCGATCCCAGCTCCTGCCTCCCGTCCTGCTTGGAACCCCTCCTGTTGCCCCCCCTCCCCGCAGAGGCCACCACGCCCAGCCCCGTGGCAACCAGCCACTCTGTGACATCACCCCCGGGGCCAAGGGCATCCTGGGCAACGTGAGTTCGGGGGGCAGTATGTTGGCGGCTGCACTGGCGGTGACAAGCCCTCCTCCTTGCAGCTGCCACGTGTCACTGGCAGGGATGGATTTGCTGCGCCTCCTCCTCATCCTGCTGGCCATGTGCTGTCCTGCGTACGGCACATGGGACAGCTGTGGGTAAGTGGCCCGAGGCTCTGGGAGGGAGCTTGGGCAAGCCCTTGTGGGCTTGGCTGGAGGGCAGCCAGTGTGGGAGGCTCATTTCCTTGCCAGCACGCAGGCTGTTGGCAGTACTCGCCTACGGGGCTAAAGCAGAAAGAGGCAGGGTGTGGACACACACGTGCCCCACAGGCTTCCCCAGCCCTGCTGGCCAGGCAGCGCCTTGTGGGGAGGGAAGACGGCTGACCGTGAGCCGTAGGGGCGCCAGCCATCCAGCAGGACACTAAGGAGTTTCTCTTTACAGAGGGACCTGCGGGCTCCGGCCCATGGCTTTTCAGTACGGCATGTCGCGCGTCGTGGGTGGCACAGATGCCCAGGCAGGGGCCTGGCCCTGGATCGTCAGCATCCAGAATCCCTGGCAAGCGGGCACGGGTCATACCTGCGGAGGCTCCCTCATCAGCGCACAGTGGGTCCTGACAGCAGCCCACTGCTTCATCGAGGCCAGGTAAGGCGCCACCGGGAACACGCATAGCCCCACAACACTAGCGCTTGCCCCGTGCGCAGCAGCACGGGCTACTCCCGCCCCGTTTCCTCGCAGGACACCCAGGGCCTGGGTGCTCCTTGAGCCTAAGGCACGCGAGGCCAGTCACACCCTCCCGAGCGCTGCTCTCCTCTCTCCCTCGTCAAGCGGAAGGCAGGGCAACGGCTGGGCTGCTGCAGCACGTGGCTGTGCTCCCTCTGAGTCCTCTCCCCATTTGCCTTCCAGCTACATCACCATGTGGCGCGTGGTGATCGGTGCCACGCGGCTGACTCAGCTGGGCCCTGAGGCCCAGGTGCGCAACATCAAGCGGCTGCTCCTTCACCAAGGCTACAGTAACATCACGCAGAGGAACGACATTGCCTTGCTGGAGCTGGACCAGCCTGTGCAGTGCAACGCCTACGTTCAGCTTGCCTGCGTGCCCGATGCCTCGCTGAGAGTCTCGCAGCTGAAAAACTGCTACATCAGCGGCTGGGGTGCCACGACTGCAAGATGTGAGTACCGCGGAAGTACTCGTGTGCCGAGCGCAAGCTTGGCACGCTCGGGGCCATTGCTTGGGCTTCCTGACAGCAGAGGCCAGAGCCCGAGTCAGCCTGCGGGGACGTATGCCTCTTGAGAGATGGGCCTGAGCCCTTTCCCCAGAGCAAGGCGGAAGGCAAATGCCGCTATAACGCCTCTCAGGGTGCAAAGCCAAGCGCGGGCGAGGCAAGGGATTCCGCCAGGCAGGGGAGGAGAAGTGCCAGTGAGCTGCTGCTTGCTAATTCCTTCCTGTGCTCGCAGCTGGACGATCAACGGATGTGCTGCAGGAGGCCCAGGTCCGCCTCATTGATGTCAACGTCTGTAACAGCAGCCGGTGGTACAGAGGGGCCATCCACACGCACAACGTCTGTGCTGGCTATCCGCAGGGCGGCATTGACACCTGCCAGGTAGGAGCGTGCTACGAGCCAAGCCCCGTAGCACAGGCAGCCCCGCCACACGCAACTATGCCCACATGGCCCGGCATGTGCTTGGCCTGGCCAGTGCCCCTCCCACTTCAGGTCCCCACCGCCGGGGGGGCTTATACCCCCTTCCCCATCGGCAGGCCCCTGCCCAGTGCCCCTCTTGTCCCAGAGGCATGGCACTCTGCCCAGAAAGCCCTCCTAGTGTTCCTGGCAGCCCACGGCTCCCCATCCCAAGCCTGCCACAGCTCTCTTCCACACACCCACCATCACCGTGCAGTGAGGAGAGCCAGCCCCACCTTACAAGCCCACCACCCCTTCCCAGGCAAGGCTCGCTCGACACAGCCTCGCTCTGCAGGGAACACAGCTCCGGCAGGTGCCGTCAGAGAGAAGGAGCCAAC
This sequence comes from Falco biarmicus, assembly GCF_023638135.1. Taxonomy (NCBI): domain Eukaryota; kingdom Metazoa; phylum Chordata; class Aves; order Falconiformes; family Falconidae; genus Falco; species Falco biarmicus. Next base: position 103,821,584 of record NC_079290.1, read on the forward strand.
CCCCGTGCTGACGGTGGCCACCCAACAACCCCTTTGTCCTCTCTCCTCCTCTGCAGGGGGACAGCGGTGGGCCTCTCGTGTGCCAAGACAGCAGTGCAGACTACTTCTGGCTTGTTGGGGTCACCAGCTGGGGGAGAGGCTGTGCCCGAGCCAGGCAGCCCGGAGTCTACACCTCCACTCAGCACTTCTACGACTGGATCCTGCTACAGATGGGCCTGCGCCCAGCAGTGAGGGCTACTCCAACAGCACGCGCTTGGAGTCATTTTGTCACCACGTCAAGCCCCGTTCCGAGGCCAAGGCCCACAGCAGCGCAGTCGGGCGGCTCCTGCCCATTTCCAGTCCAGAAGCTGCTGGACTTCTTTAGCCGGCTGCAGGAGCTCCTGCAGTACCTAAGGGGAAAAACGGTGTGAGCAGCAGGACAAACGGCACGCAGGGCAGGCTGCAGTGTGCCACCACCGTTTCCTTTGGGGCAATGCCTGCCGATGCATAGGCCACCTCAGCGTCAAAGGGCTGCTCTGCCCTGCGCCCGTGCCTCGGGACGCACACACCTGATGAGGCTGACCACGTGCTTGAAATAAAATGTTTCGGTGCTCACAGCAAACCAGGCTTCAGCTCAAGTCAGTCTCCTGTGCGAGGCAAGGACGTCCACGCCCGGCACCTGCCAAGCGAGGCAGGCTGCAGGCAGACAAGGCGGGCACAAAGGGAAAGAGTCCCTGCAAAGGGCTGAAAGTGGGCCTGCTCAGGGAGGAGGGGGAGGCTGCACTGGAGGAAGGGAACACAGGTCATCACGGGCTGGAGGGCTTGGGGAAAGGAGCTGGAAACACAGAACGTCTTTGGCCAGCTCCTGGTGGGATCCCGCTGCGCTTGTGGATGAGCCACAAGTGACCTTGAAACTGGACTCTCGTGACCCAGGACAGACGCGTCTGGAAAGACCCAAGGGTTGCACTGAGGATTTGGGGAAGGAGCTTGCCTTCGAGCCCCACATATGCCACAGACTTCATTTCCATCCTGTGTCGCGGTTTAACCCCGGCCGGCAACCAAACACTACCGGCAACCAAACGCCACGCAGCCACTTGCGCACTCCCCCCCACCCGGAGGGGTGGGGAGGAGAATCAGAAAGCAATGTAAAAGTGGAGGGTTGAGATAAGAACAATGTAATAATTTAAACAGAAGAAAGAGTGAAGAACAACAGTAACAATACCAAGAAGAAGAACAACAATAACAATTAGGATGGAAAGGTGGGGGAAAAGGGTAAAATCAAAAGGAAGGGAGAAGGAAAAAAAGGAAATGATGCCCAGTACAACTGCTCACCACCCGCTGACCGATGCCCAGCCAGTCCCTGAGCAAGAATCCCCCCACCAGCTAACCCTCCAAGTTTCTATACCAAGCATGACGTCCCACGGGATGGAATACCTCTGTGGCTGGTTCAGGTCAGCTGACCTGGCTGTGTCCCTGCCCAGTCTCTTGTGCCCCTCCAGCACTCTGGCTGGCAAGGCCCAAGAAACCAAAAAGGCCTTGACTTAGCAGAAACGCTAGGCAGCAACAACCGAAAACATCAGTGCGGCTACCAACATTGTTCTCACATCATAGCCAAAACACAGCACTTCACTAGCTACGAAGAAGAAAGTTAACTCCATGCCAGCTGAAACCAGGACACGGGGCCATCTCCTACTCGGCATGTGCTGCACAGGTCTTTGTAGCCTTCTTGATTTCAAGGAGGGTTATCAAGCAGGTATGTTTATCGGGGGGCTCCGGCTGCAAGGGGGATCGCTCCTCCTCACTTGCACACCCAGGGCTTAAGTAAGCAGATCCCTATTACACAGAAGCATACATATTCATTAAAATTCCCAAGAAAAGGCGGGGTTATTACCATTCGGTCCAGGAACTCAGTATCATAAGCCTCCTCACTCTGGCGCGGGTGCATTGACACCTGCTGGTCCTGGGCTGGGGCTCTCTGGGAGGAAGGCTCGCACCCTTCCTCAGGATGTACTTTTCCCTTTGGCGCGCAGTGCTGAGGAGTCCACACCAGCAAGCGCAGAGCCAGGTTGTACTGGTTCTCTTCCCGGCTCGTACATCTTGCAGACAACATAGTTCTTGCTTACAACGTAGCTAGTCGATCGGTATCGACACGTGCAGACCGTAGTGTCCTTGTTAGTCAGTCTGTTAAACACAAGTGCTGAAGCACCAGTTGCAAGGTCTGCATATTTACCGAATGATTTTCAGCTTGAACTATCTCCGTGCAGAGTCTTTACTTCTGAGCGTCATGGCCTGTGGACCGCCTTGCTGCCATCCGAAAAGCCCCTGCACACTGGGACCCTCCTAGGTGGCAGAGCTTGTGTCCACACGGCAGCAGCTGCCTTGGGCCAGGGGGTTGCTCAGCCCCAGCAGCACCAGCAAGTGTTGGAATTGAAACCGGGAGCGAAGCCGCTAAGACAAAACCAGTATCCTATGAAGTTGGAATCCTGGCTCGGACTGGAGCCTAGAAGTCATAATTGCCTAAAACAGGGGTTGTTGCAAAGCCACATGCCCAGGAGCAGCATGTAGTACAACATCTAAGGGCTGTTAATGAAATAGCGAATTGACCAACACCCGGTGCTGCCTAATCCTCCCACTTTCTCAACAGCGACAGGGGATTCTAATGTCTGTTTTACAGCATTGGACTTCGAAGGCGCCTTTTTGGCGTTCTGATTGTATGTCCTCGGCCGTGCGTAGCAGGTGCCACAGCTGCCCTCTTCAGTGTTGGTCCAGAACCACAATCCAACCCAGAGAGAGCAGGGACACGAAGCCTGCCAGAGGGCGTTGCTGTGGCTGACATAGCCAGTGAGGACTGTGCTGCGTGTGCCTTTCCCTGTGCTGCGTGCAGGAAGGTTGGCACTGCTGGGCTAGGCTTGGCTTATTTGGCTTGCCCGTCACTGCTTGCCTGCCACGACCATCAAAAGAGTGTCTCTTCAAGAGCCAAGCAGGCGCTTGCTGCCTCTAGTGGTTGCGGTTCTCTGTTGTGTGTCCTCTTTATTGGGCAGGAGCAGGTGGCAAAGGGCTGCCGAGAGCAGGGCGGCAGTGACCTTCGCAAAGAAGGTAGCGCCGCCACGCTTGGTTTTTCCTGTGAGCTGTTAGCAGGCAGAGCCGGGAGCCAGGCGCTGCTGCCTGCCACGGGGCCGGCCACACCCTCATCGCGCAAAGGGAGTATTCCACGGGGCTCTGTGGGGGGCTGAGCGATCCCAGCTCCTGCCTCCCGTCCTGCTTGGAACCCCTCCTGTTGCCCCCCCCTCCCCGCAGAGGCCACCACGCCCAGCCCCGTGGCAACCAGCCACTCTGTGACATCACCCCCGGGGCCAAGGGGCATCCTGGGCAACGTGAGTTCGGGGGGCAGTATGTTGGCGGCTGCACTGGGCGGGGTGACAAGCCCTCCTCCTTGCAGCTGCCACGTGTCACTGGCAGGGATGGATTTGCTGCGCCTCCTCCTCATCCTGCTGGCCATGTGCTGTCCTGCATACGGCACATGGGACAGCTGTGGGTATAGTGGCCCCGAGGCTCTGGGAGGGAGCTTGGGCAAGCCCTTGTGGGCTTGGCTGGAGGGCAGCCAGTGTGGGAGGCTCATTTCCTTGCCAGCACGCAGGCTGTTGGCAGTACTCACCTACGGGGCCTAAAGCAGAAAGAGGCAGGGGTGTGGACACACACGTGCCCCACAGGCTTCCCCAGCCCTGCTGGCCAGGCAGCACCTTGTGGGGAGGGAAAGACGGCTGACCGTGAGCCGTAGGGGCGCCAGCCATCCAGCAGGACACTAAGGAGTTTCTCTTTACAGAGGGACCTGCGGGCTCCGGCCCATGGCTTTTCAGTACGGCATGTCGCGCGTCAGTGGGTGGCACAGATGCCCAGGCAGGGGCCTGGCCCTGGATCGTCAGCATCCAGAATCCCTGGCAAAGCGGGCACGGGTCATACCTGCGGAGGCTCCCTCATCAGCACACAGTGGGTCCTGACAGCAGCCCACTGCTTTCATCGAGGCCAGGTAAGGCGCCACCGGGAACACGCATAGCCCCCACAACACTAGCGCTTGCCCCCGTGCGCAGCAGCACGGGCTACTCCCGCCCCGTTTCCTCGCAGGACACCCCAGGGCCTGGGTGCTCCTTGAGCCTAAGGGCACGCGAGGCCAGTCACACCCCTCCCCGAGCGCTGCTCTCCTCTCTCCCTCGTCAAGCGGAAGGCAGGGGCAACGGCTGGGCTGCTGCAGCACGTGGCTGTGCTCCCTCTGAGTCCTCTCCCCATTTGCCTTCCAGCTACATCACCATGTGGCGCGTGGTGATCGGTGCCACGCGGCTGACTCAGCTGGGCCCCTGAGGCCCAGGTGCGCAACATCAAGCGGCTGCTCCTTCACCAAGGCTACAGTAACATCACGCAGAGGAACGACATTGCCTTGCTGGAGCTGGACCAGCCTGTGCAGTGCAACGCCTACGTTCAGCTTGCCTGCGTGCCCGATGCCTCGCTGAGAGTCTCGCAGCTGAAAAACTGCTACATCAGCGGCTGGGGTGCCACGACTGCAAGATGTGAGTACCGCGGAAGTACTCGTGTGCCGAGCGCAAGCTTGGCACGCTCGGGGCCATTGCTTGGGCTTCCTGACAGCAGAGGCCAGAGCCCGAGTCAGCCTGCGGGGACGTATGCCTCTTGAGAGATGGGCCTGAGCCCTTTCCCCAGAGCAAGGCGGAAGGCAAATGCCGCTATAACGCCTCTCAGGATGCAAAGCCAAGCGCGGGCGAGGCAAGGGATTCCGCCAGGCAGGGGAGGAGAAGTGCCAGTGAGCTGCTGCTTGCTAATTCCTTCCTGTGCTCGCAGCTGGACGATCAACGGATGTGCTGCAGGAGGCCCAGGTCCGCCTCATTGATGTCAACGTCTGTAACAGCAGCCGGTGGTACAGAGGGGCCATCCACACGCACAACGTCTGTGCTGGCTATCCGCAGGGCGGCATTGACACCTGCCAGGTAGGAGCGTGCTACGAGCCAAGCCCCGTAGCACAGGCAGCCCCGCCACACGCAACTACGCCAACATGGCCCGGCATGTGCTTGGCCTGGCCAGTGCCCCTCCCACTTCAGGTCCCCACCGCCGGGGGGGCTTATACCCCCTTCCCCATCGGCAGGCCCCTGCCCAGTGCCCCTCTTGTCCCAGAGGCATGGCACTCTGCCCAGAAAGCCCTCCTAGTGTTCCTGGCAGCCCACGGCTCCCCATCCCAAGCCTGCCACAGCTCTCTTCCACACACCCACCATCACCGTGCAGTGAGGAGAGCCAGCCCCACCTTACAAGCCCACCACCCCTTCCCAGGCAAGGCTCGCTCGACACAGCCTCGCTCTGCAGGGAACACAGCTCCGGCAGGTGCCGTCAGAGAGAAGGAGCCAACCCCCGTGCTGACGGTGGCCACCCAACCACCCCTTTGTCCTCTCTCCTCCTCTGCAGGGGGACAGCGGTGGGCCTCTCGTGTGCCAAGACAGCAGTGCAGACTACTTCTGGCTTGTTGGTGTCACCAGCTGGGGGAGAGGCTGTGCCCGAGCCAGGCAGCCCGGAGTCTACACCTCCACTCAGCACTTCTACGACTGGATCCTGCTACAGATGGGCCTGCGCCCAGCAGTGAGGGCTACTCCAACAGCACGCGCTTGGAGTCATTTTGTCACCACGTCAAGCCCCGTTCCGAGGCCAAGGCCCACAGCAGCGCAGTCGGGCAGCTCCTGCCCATTTCCAGTCCAGAAGCTGCTGGACTTCTTTAGCCGGCTGCAGGAGCTCCTGCAGTACCTAAGGGGAAAAACGGTGTGAGCAGCAGGACAAACGGCACGCAGGGCAGGCTGCAGTGTGCCACCACCGTTTCCTTTGGGGCAATGCCTGCCGATGCAAAGGCCACCTCAGCGTCAAAGGGCTGCTCTGCCCTGCGCCCGTGCCTCGGGACGCACACACCTGATGAGGCTGACCACGTGCTTGAAATAAAATGTTTCGGTGCTCACAGCAAACCAGGCTTCAGCTCAAGTCAGTCTCCTGTGCGAGGCAAGGACGTCCACGCCCGGCACCTGCCAAGCGAGGCAGGCTGCAGGCAGACAAGGCGGGCACAAAGGGAAAGAGTCCCTGCAAAGGGCTGAAAGTGGGCCTGCTCAGGGAGGAGGGGGAGGCTGCACTGGAGGAAGGGAACACAGGTCATCACGGGCTGGAGGGCTTGGGGAAAGGAGCTGGAAACACAGAACGTCTTTGGCCAGCTCCTGGTGGGATCCCGCTGCGCTTGTGGATGAGCCACAAGTGACCTTGAAACTGGACTCTCGTGACCCAGGACAGACGCGTCTGGAAAGACCCAAGGGTTGCACTGAGGATTTGGGGAAGGAGCTTGCCTTCGAGCCCCACATATGCCACAGACTTCATTTCCATCCTGTGTCGCGGTTTAACCCCGGCCGGCAACCAAACACTACCGGCAACCAAACGCCACGCAGCCACTTGTGCACTCCCCCCCCCCCGGAGGGGTGGGGAGGAGAATCAGAAAGCAATGTAAAAGTGGAGGGTTGAGATAAGAACAATGTAATAATTTAAACAGAAGAAAGAGTGAAGAACAACAGTAACAATACCAAGAAGAAGAACAACAATAACAATTAGGATGGAAAGGTGGGGGAAAAGGGTAAAATCAAAAGGAAGGGAGAAGGAAAAAAAGGAAATGATGCCCAGTACAACTGCTCACCACCCGCTGACCGATGCCCAGCCAGTCCCTGAGCAAGAATCCCCCCACCAGCTAACCCTCCAAGTTTCTATACCAAGCATGACGTCCCACGGGATGGAATACCTCTGTGGCTGGTTCAGGTCAGCTGACCTGGCTGTGTCCCTGCCCAGTCTCTTGTGCCCCTCCAGCACTCTGGCTGGCAAGGCCCAAGAAACCAAAAAGGCCTTGACTTAGCAGAAACGCTAGGCAGCAACAACCGAAAACATCAGTGCGGCTACCAACATTGTTCTCACATCATAGCCAAAACACAGCACTTCACTAGCTACGAAGAAGAAAGTTAACTCCATGCCAGCTGAAACCAGGACACGGGGCCATCTCCTACTCGGCATGTGCTGCACAGGTCTTTGTAGCCTTCTTGATTGGTGCTGACGTGCGGAATCAAACTCTACAACTCAAGGAGGGTTATCAAGCAGGTATGTTTATCGGGGCTCCGGCTGCAAGGGGGATCGCTCCTCCTCACTTGCACACCCAGGGCTTAAGTAAGCAGATCCCTATTACACAGAAGCATACATATTCATTAAAATTCCCAAGAAAAGGCGGGGGTTATTACCATTCGGTCCAGGAACTCAGTATCATAAGCCTCCTCACTCTGGCGCGGGTGCATTGACACCTGCTGGTCCTGGGCTGGGCTCTCTGGGAGGAAGGCTCGCACCCTTCCTCAGGATGTACTTTTCCCTTTGGCGCGCAGTGCTGAGGAGTCCACACCAGCAAGCGCAGAGCCAGGTTGTACTGGTTCTCTTCCCGGCTCGTACATCTTGCAGACAACATAGTTCTTGCTTACAACGTAGCTAGTCGATCGGTATCGACACGTGCAGACCGTAGTGTCCTTGTTAGTCAGTCTGTTAAACACAAGTGCTGAAGCACCAGTTGCAAGGTCTGCATATTTACCGAATGATTTTCAGCTTGAACTATCTCCGTGCAGAGTCTTTACTTCTGAGCGTCATGGCCTGTGACCGCCTTGCTGCCATCCGAAAAGCCCTGCACACTGGGACCCTCCTAGGTGGCAGAGCTTGTGTCCACACGGCAGCAGCTGCCTTGGGCCAGGGGGTTGCTCAGCCCAGCAGCACCAGCAAGTGTGGAATTGAAACCGGGAGCGAAGCCGCTAAGACAAAACCAGTATCCTATGAAGTTGGAATCCTGGCTCGGACTGGAGCCTAGAAGTCATAATTGCCTAAAACAGGGGTTGTTGCAAAGCCACATGCCCAGGAGCAGCATGTAGTACAACATCTAAGGGCTGTTAATCAAATAGCGATTGACCAACACCCGGTGCTGCCTAATCCTCCCACTTTCTCAACAGCGACAGGGGATTCTAATGTCTGTTTTACAGCATTGGACTTCGAAGGCGCCTTTTTGGCGTTCTGATTGTATGTCCTCGGCCGTGCGTAGCAGGTGCCACAGCTGCCCTCTTCAGTGTTGGTCCAGAACCACAATCCAACCCAGAGAGAGCAGGGACACGAAGCCTGCCAGAGGGCGTTGCTGTGGCTGACATAGCCAGTGAGGACTGTGCTGCGTGTGCCTTTCCCTGTGCTGCGTGCAGGAAGGTTGGCACTGCTGGGCTAGGCTTGGCTTATTTGGCTTGCCCGTCACTGCTTGCCTGCCACGACCATCAAAAGAGTGTCTCTTCAAGAGCCAAGCAGGCGCTTGCTGCCTCTAGTGGTTGCGTTCTCTGTTGTGTGTCTCTTTATTGGGCAGGAGCAGGTGGCAAAGGGCTGCCGAGAGCAGGGCGGCAGTGACCTTCGCAAAGAGGTAGCGCCGCCACGCTTGGTTTTTCCTGTGAGCTGATAGCAGGCAGAGCCGGGAGCCAGGCGCTGCTGCCTGCCACGGGGCCGGCCCACCCTCATCGCGCAAAGGGAGTATTCCACGGGGCTCTGTGGGGGCTGTGCGATGCCAGCTCCTGCCTCCCGTCCTGCTTGGAACCCCTCCTGTTGCCCCCCCTCCCCGCAGAGGCCACCACGCCCAGCCCCGTGGCAACCAGCCACTCTGTGACGTCACCCCCGGGGCCAAGGGCATCTTGGGCAACGTGAGTTCGGGGGGCAGTATGTTGGCGGCTGCACTGGCGGTGACAAGCCCTCCTCCTTGCAGCTGCCACGTGTCACTGGCAGGGATGGATTTGCTGCGCCTCCTCCTCATCCTGCTGGCCATGTGCTGTCCTGCATACGGCACATGGGACAGCTGTGGGTAAGTGGCCCGAGGCTCTGGGAGGGAGCTTGGGCAAGCCCTTGTGGGCTTGGCTGGAGGGCAGCCAGTGTGGGAGGCTCATTTCCTTGCCAGCACGCAGGCTGTTGGCAGTACTCACCTACGGGGCTAAAGCAGAAAGAGGCAGGGTGTGGACACACACGTGCCCCACAGGCTTCCCCAGCCCTGCTGGCCAGGCAGCGCCTTGTGGGGAGGGAAGACGGCTGACCGTGAGCCGTAGGGGCGCCAGCCATCCAGCAGGACACTAAGGAGTTTCTCTTTACAGAGGGACCTGCGGGCTCCGGCCCATGGCTTTTCAGTACGGCATGTCGCGCGTCGTGGGTGGCACAGATGCCCAGGCAGGGGCCTGGCCCGGGATCGTCAGCATCCAGAATCCCTGGCAAGCGGGCACGGGTCATACCTGCGGAGGCTCCCTCATCAGCGCACAGTGGGTCCTGACAGCAGCCCACTGCTTCATCGAGGCCAGGTAAGGCGCCACCGGGAACACGCATAGCCCCACAACACTAGCGCTTGCCCCGTGCGCAGCAGCACGGGCTACTCCCGCCCCGTTTCCTCGCAGGACACCCAGGGCCTGGGTGCTCCTTGAGCCTAAGGCACGCGAGGCCAGTCACACCCTCCCGAGCGCTGCTCTCCTCTCTCCCTCGTCAAGCGGAAGGCAGGGCAACGGCTGGGCTGCTGCAGCACGTGGCTGTGCTCCCTCTGAGTCCTCTCCCCATTTGCCTTCCAGCTACATCACCATGTGGCGCGTGGTGATCGGTGCCACGCGGCTGACTCAGCTGGGCCCTGAGGCCCAGGTGCGCAACATCAAGCGGCTGCTCCTTCACCAAGGCTACAGTAACATCACGCAGAGGAACGACATTGCCTTGCTGGAGCTGGACCAGCCTGTGCAGTGCAACGCCTACGTTCAGCTTGCCTGCGTGCCCGATGCCTCGCTGAGAGTCTCGCAGCTGAAAAACTGCTACATCAGCGGCTGGGGTGCCACGACTGCAAGATGTGAGTACCGCGGAAGTACTCGTGTGCCGAGCGCAAGCTTGGCACGCTCGGGGCCATTGCTTGGGCTTCCTGACAGCAGAGGCCAGAGCCCGAGTCAGCCTGCGGGGACGTATGCCTCTTGAGAGATGGGCCTGAGCCCTTTCCCCAGAGCAAGGCGGAAGGCAAATGCCGCTATAACGCCTCTCAGGATGCAAAGCCAAGCGCGGGCGAGGCAAGGGATTCCGCCAGGCAGGGGAGGAGAAGTGCCAGTGAGCTGCTGCTTGCTAATTCCTTCCTGTGCTCGCAGCTGGACGATCAACGGATGTGCTGCAGGAGGCCCAGGTCCGCCTCATTGATGTCAACGTCTGTAACAGCAGCCGGTGGTACAGAGGGGCCATCCACACGCACAACGTCTGTGCTGGCTATCCGCAGGGCGGCATTGACACCTGCCAGGTAGGAGCGTGCTACGAGCCAAGCCCCGTAGCACAGGCAGCCCCGCCACACGCAACTACGCCAACATGGCCCGGCATGTGCTTGGCCTGGCCAGTGCCCCTCCCACTTCAGGTCCCCACCGCCGGGGGGGCTTATACCCCCTTCCCCATCGGCAGGCCCCTGCCCAGTGCCCCTCTTGTCCCAGAGGCATGGCACTCTGCCCAGAAAGCCCTCCTAGTGTTCCTGGCAGCCCACGGCTCCCCATCCCAAGCCTGCCACAGCTCTCTTCCACACACCCACCATCACCGTGCAGTGAGGAGAGCCAGCCCCACCTTACAAGCCCACCACCCCTTCCCAGGCAAGGCTCGCTCGACACAGCCTCGCTCTGCAGGGAACACAGCTCCGGCAGGTGCCGTCAGAGAGAAGGAGCCAACCCCCGTGCTGACGGTGGCCACCCAACAACCCCTTTGTCCTCTCTCCTCCTCTGCAGGGGGACAGCGGTGGGCCTCTCGTGTGCCAAGACAGCAGTGCAGACTACTTCTGGCTTGTTGGGGTCACCAGCTGGGGGAGAGGCTGTGCCCGAGCCAGGCAGCCCGGAGTCTACACCTCCACTCAGCACTTCTACGACTGGATCCTGCTACAGATGGGCCTGCGCCCAGCAGTGAGGGCTACTCCAACAGCACGCGCTTGGAGTCATTTTGTCACCACGTCAAGCCCCGTTCCGAGGCCAAGGCCCACAGCAGCGCAGTCGGGCGGCTCCTGCCCATTTCCAGTCCAGAAGCTGCTGGACTTCTTTAGCCGGCTGCAGGAGCTCCTGCAGTACCTAAGGGGAAAAACGGTGTGAGCAGCAGGACAAACGGCACGCAGGGCAGGCTGCAGTGTGCCACCACCGTTTCCTTTGGGGCAATGCCTGCCGATGCAAAGGCCACCTCAGCGTCAAAGGGCTGCTCTGCCCTGCGCCCGTGCCTCGGGACGCACACACCTGATGAGGCTGACCACGTGCTTGAAATAAAATGTTTCGGTGCTCACAGCAAACCAGGCTTCAGCTCAAGTCAGTCTCCTGTGCGAGGCAAGGACGTCCACGCCCGGCACCTGCCAAGCGAGGCAGGCTGCAGGCAGACAAGGCGGGCACAAAGGGAGAGTCCCTGCAAAGGGCTGAAAGTGGGCCTGCTCAGGGAGGAGGGGGAGGCTGCACTGGAGGAAGGGAACACAGGTCATCACGGGCTGGAGGGCTTGGGGAAAGGAGCTGGAAACACAGAACGTCTTTGGCCAGCTCCTGGTGGGATCCCGCTGCGCTTGTGGATGAGCCACAAGTGACCTTGAAACTGGACTCTCGTGACCCAGGACAGACGCGTCTGGAAAGACCCAAGGGTTGCACTGAGGATTTGGGGAAGGAGCTTGCCTTCGAGCCCCACATATGCCACAGACTTCATTTCCATCCTGTGTCGCGGTTTAACCCCGGCCGGCAACCAAACACTACCGGCAACCAAACGCCACGCAGCCACTTGTGCACTCCCCCCCCCCCCGGAGGGGTGGGGAGGAGAATCAGAAAGCAATGTAAAAGTGGAGGGTTGAGATAAGAACAATGTAATAATTTAAACAGAAGAAAGAGTGAAGAACAAAAGTAACAATACCAAGAAGAAGAACAACAATAACAATTAGGATGGAAAGGTGGGGGAAAAGGGTAAAATCAAAAGGAAGGGAGAAGGAAAAAAAGGAAATGATGCCCAGTACAACTGCTCACCACCCGCTGACCGATGCCCAGCCAGTCCCTGAGCAAGAATCCCCCCACCAGCTAACCCTCCAAGTTTCTATACCAAGCATGACGTCCCACGGGATGGAATACCTCTGTGGCTGGTTCAGGTCAGCTGACCTGGCTGTGTCCCTGCCCAGTCTCTTGTGCCCCTCCAGCACTCTGGCTGGCAAGGCCCAAGAAACCAAAAAGGCCTTGACTTAGCAGAAACGCTAGGCAGCAACAACCGAAAACATCAGTGTGGCTACCAACATTGTTCTCACATCATAGCCAAAACACAGAAGTTAACTCCATGCCAGCTGAAACCAGGACACGGGGCCATCTCCTACTCGGCATGTGCTGCACAGGTCTTTGTAGCCTTCTTGATTGGTGCTGACGTGCGGAATCAAACTCTACAACTCAAGGGAGGGTTATCAAGCAGGTATGTTTATCGGGGCTCCGGCTGCAAGGGGGATCGCTCCTCCTCACTTGCACACCCAGGGCTTAAGTAAGCAGATCCCTATTACACAGAAGCATACATATTCATTAGATTCCCAAGAAAAGGCGGGGTTATTACCATTCGGTCCAGGAACTCAGTATCATAAGCCTCCTCACTCTGGCGCGGGTGCATTGACACCTGCTGGTCCTGGGCTGGGCTCTCTGGGAGGAAGGCTCGCACCCTTCCTCAGGATGTACTTTTCCCTTTGGCGCGCAGTTCTGAGGAGCCCACACCAGCAAGCGCAGAGCCCAGTTTGTACTGGTTCTCTTCCCGGCTCGTACATCTTGCAGACAACATAGTTCTTGCTTACAACGTAGCTAGTCGATCGGTATCGACACGTGCAGACCGTAGTGTCCTTGTTAGTCAGTCTGTTAAACACAAGTGCTGAAGCACCAGTTGCAAGGTCTGCATTTTTACCGAATGATTTTCAGCTTGAACTATCTCCGTGGCAGAGTCCTTTACTTCTGAGCGTCATGGCCTGTGACCGCCTTGCTGCCATCCAAAAAAGCCCTGCACACTGGGACCCTCCTAGGTGGCAGAGCTTGTGTCCACACGGCAGCAGCTGCCTTGGGCCAGGGGTGGTGGTTGCTCAGCCCAGCAGCACCAGCAAGTGTGGAATTGAAACCGGGAGCGAAGCCGCTAAGACAAAACCAGTATCCTATGAAGTTGGAATCCTGGCTCGGACTGGAGCCTAGAAGTCATAATTGCCTAAAACAGGGGTTGTTGCAAAGCCACATGCCCAGGAGCAGCATGTAGTACAACTTCTAAGGGCTGTTAATGAGATAGCGATTGACCAACACCCGTGCTGCCTATCCTCCCACTTTCTTAACAGCGACAGGGGATTCTAATGTCTGTTTTACAGCATTGGACTTCGAAGGCGCCTTTTTGGCGTTCTGATTGTATGTCCACGGCCGTGCATAGCAGGTGCCACAGCTGCCCTCTGCAGTGTTGCTCCAGAACCACAATCCAACCCAGAGAGAGCAGGGACACGAAGCCTGCCAGAGGGCGTTGCTGTGGCTGACATAGCCAGTGAGGACTGTGCTGCGTGTGCCTTCCCCTGTGCTGCGTGCAGGAAGGTTGGCACTGCTGGGCTAGGCTTGGCTTATTTGGCTTGCCCGTCACTGCTTGCCTGCCATGACCATCAAGAGAGTGTCTCTTCAAGAGCCAAGCATGCGCGTGCTGCCTCTAGTGGTTGCGTTCTCTGTTGTGTGTCTCTTTATTGGGCAGGAGCAGGTGGCAAAGGGCTGCCGAGAGCAGGGCGGCAGTGACCTTCGCAAAGAGGTAGCGCCGCCACGCTTGGTTTTTCCTGTGAGCTGTTAGCAGGCAGAGCCGGGAGCCAGGCGCTGCTGCCTGCCACGGGGCCTGCCCACCCTCATCGCGCAAAGGGAGCATTCCACGGGGCTCTGTGGGGGCTGTGCGATCCCAGGCTCCTGCCTCCCGTCCTGCTTGGAACCCCTCCTGTTGCCCCCCTCCCCGCAGAGGCCACCACGCCCAGCCCCGTGGCAACCAGCCACTCTGTGACATCACCCCCGGGGCCAAGGGCATCCTGGGCACCGCGAGTTCGGGGGGCAGTATGTTGGCGGCTGCACTGGCGGTGACAAGCCCTCCTCCTTGCAGCTGCCACGTGTCACTGGCAGGGATGGATTTGCTGCGCCTCCTCCTCATCCTGCTGGCCATGTGCTGTCCTGCGTACGGCACATGGGACAGCTGTGGGTAAGTGGCCCGAGGCTCTGGGAGGGGAGCTTGGGCAAGCCCTTGTGGGCTTGGCTGGAGGGCAGCCAGTGTGGGAGGCTCATTTCCCTTGCCAGCACGCAGGCTGTTGGCAGTACTCACCTACGGGGGCTAAAGCAGAAAGAGGCAGGGTGTGGACACACACGTGCCCCACAGGCTTCCCCAGCCCTGCTGGCCAGGCAGCGCCTTGTGGGGAGGGAAGACGGCTGACCGTGAGCCGTAGGGGCGCCAGCCATCCAGCAGGACATCTAAGGAGTTTCTCTTTACAGAGGGAACCTGCGGGCTCCGGCCCATGGCTTTTCAGTACGGCATGTCGCGCGTCGTGGTGGCACAGATGCCCAGGCAGGGGCCTGGCCCTGGATCGTCAGCATCCAGAATCCCTGGCAAGCGGGCACGGGTCATACGCTGCGGAGGCTCCCTCATCAGCGCACAGTGGGGTCCTGACAGCAGCCCACTGCTTCATCGAGGCCAGGTAAGGCGCCACCGGGAATGCGCATAGCCCCACAACACTAGCGGCTTGCCCCGTGCGCAGCAGCACGGGCTACTCCCGCCCCGTTTCCTCGCAGGACACCCAGGGGCCTGGGTGCTCCTTGAGCCTAAGGCACGCGAGGCCAGTCACACCCTCCCGAGCGCTGCTCTCCTCTCTCCCTCGTCAAGCGGAAGGCAGGGCATACGGCTGGGCTGCTGGCAGCCACGTGGCTGTGCTCCCTCTGAGTCCTCTCCCCATTTGCCTTCCAGCTACTACATGTGGCGCGTGGTGATCGGTGCCACGCGGCTGACTCAGCTGGGCCCTGAGGCCCAGGTGCGCAACATCAAGCGGCTGCTCCTTCACACAAGGCTACAGTAACATCACGCAGAGGAACGACATTGCCTTGCTGGAGCTGGACCAGCCTGTGCAGTGCAACGCCTACGTTCAGCTTGCCTGCGTGCCCGATGCCTCGCTGAGAGTCTCGCAGCTGAAAAACTGCTACATCAGCGGCTGGGGTCCACGACTGCAAGATGTGAGTACCGCGGAAGTACTCGTGTGCCGAGCGCAAGCTTGGCACGCTCGGGGCCATTGCTTGGGCTTCCTGACAGCAGAGGCCAGAGCCCGAGTCAGCCTGCGGGGACGTATGCCTCTTGAGAGATGGCCTGAGCCCTTTCCCCAGAGCAAGGCGGAAGGCAAATGCCGCTATAACGCCTCTCAGGATGCAAAGCCAAGCGCGGGCGAGGCAAGGGATTCCGCCAGGCAGGGGAGGAGAAGTGCCAGTGAGCTGCTGCTTGCTAATTCCTTCCTGTGCTCGCAGCTGGACGATCAACGGATGTGCTGCAGGAGGCCCAGGTCCGCCTCATTGATGTCAACGTCTGTAACAGCAGCCGGTGGTACAGAGGGGCCATCCACACGCACAACGTCTGTGCTGGCTATCCGCAGGGCGGCATTGACACCTGCCAGGTAGGAGCGTGCTACGAGCCAAGCCCCGTAGCACAGGCAGCCCCGCCACACGCAACTACGCCAACATGGCCCGGCATGTGCTTGGCCTGGCCAGTGCCCCTCCCACTTCAGGTCCCCACCGCCGGGGGGGCTTATACCCCCTTCCCCATCGGCAGGCCCCCCTGCCCAGTGCCCCTCTTGTCCCAGAGGCATGGCACTCTGCCCAGAAAGCCCTCCTAGTGTTCCTGGCAGCCCACGGCTCCCCATCCCAAGCCTGCCACAGCTCTCTTCCACACACCCACCATCACCGTGCAGTGAGGAGAGCCAGCCCCACCTTACAAGCCCACCACCCCTTCCCAGGCAAGGCTCGCTCGACACAGCCTCGCTCTGGCAGGGGAACACAGCTCCGGCAGGTGCCGTCAGAGAGAAGGAGCCAAACCGCGTGCTGACGGTGGCCACCCAACAACCCCTTTGTCCTCTCTCCTCCTCTGCAGGGGGACAGCGGTGGGGCCTCTCGTGTGCCAAGACAGCAGTGCAGACTACTTCTGGCTTGTTGGTGTCACCAGCTGGGGGAGAGGCTGTGCCCGAGCCAGGCAGCCCGGAGTCTACACCTCCACTCAGCACTTCTACGACTGGATCCTGCTACAGATGGGCCTGCGCCCAGCAGTGAGGGCTACTCCAACAGCACGCGCTTGGAGTCATTTTGTCACCACCTCAAGCCCCGTTCCGAGGCCAAGGCCCACAGCAGCGCAGTCGGGCGGCTCCTGCCCGTTTCCAGTCCAGAAGCTGCTGGACTTCTTTAGCCGGCTGCAGGAGCTCCTGCACTACCTAAGGGGAAAAACGGTGTGGAGCAGCAGGACAAACGGCACGCAGGGCAGGCTGCAGTGTGCCACCACCGTTTCCTTTGGGGCAATGCCTGCCGATGCAAAGGCCACCTCAGCGTCAAAGGGCTGCTCTGCCCTGCGCCCGTGCCTCGGGACGCACACACCTGATGAGGCTGACCACGTGCTTGAAATAAAATGTTTCGGTGCTCACAGCAAACCAGGCTTCAGCTCAAGTCAGTCTCCTGTGCGAGGCAAGGACTTCCACGCCCGGCACCTGCCAAGCGAGGCAGGCTGCAGGCAGACAAGGGCGGGCACAAAGGGAAAGAGTCCCTGCAAAGGGCTGAAAGTGGGCCTGCTCAGGGAGGAGGGGGAGGCTGCACTGGGGGAGGAAGGGAACACAGGTCATCACGGGCTGGAGGGCTTGGGGAAAGGAGCTGGAAACACAGAACGTCTTTGGCCAGCTCTGGTGGGATCCCGCTGCGCTTGTGGATCAGCCACAAGTGACCTTGAAACTGGACTCTCGTGACCCAGGACAGACGCGTCTGGAAACACCCAAGGGTTGCACTGAGGATTTGGGGGAAGGAGCTTGCCTTCGAGCCCCACATATGCCACAGACTTCATTTCCATCCTGTGTCGCGGTTTAACCCCGGCCGGCAACCAAACGCTACCGGCAACCAAACGCCACGCAGCCACTTGTGCACTCCCCCCCCCCCCACCCGGAGGGGTGGGGAGGAGAATCAGAAAGCAATGTAAAGCTGGAGGGTGAGATAAGAACAATGTAATAATGTTAAACAGAAGAAAGAGTGAAGAACAACAGTAACAATACCAAGAAGAAGAAGAAGAACAACAATAACGATTAGGATGGAAAGGTGGGGGGAAAGGGTTAAAATCAAAAGGAAGGGAAAGGAAAAAAAGGAAATGATGCCCAGTACAACTGCTCACCACCCGCTGACCGATGCCCAGCCAGTCCCTGAGCAAGAATCCCCCCGCCAGCTAACCCTCCAAGTTTCTATACCAAGCATGACGTCCCACGGGATGGAATACCTCTGTGGCTGGTTCAGGTCAGCTGACCTGGCTGTGTCCCTTCTCAGTCTCTTGTGCCCCTCCAGCACTCTGGCTGGCAAGGCCCAAGAAACCAAAAAGGCCTTGACTTAGCAGAAACGCTAGGCAGCAACAACCGAAAACATCAGTGCGGCTACCAACGTTGTTCTCACATCATAGCCAAAACACAGCACTTCACTAGCTACGAAGAAGAAAGTTAACTCCATGCCAGCTGAAACCAGGACACGGGGGCCATCTCCTACTCGGCATGTGCTGCACAGGTCTTGTAGCCTTCTTGATTGGTGCTGACGTGCGGAATCAAACTCTACAACTCAAGGAGGGTTATCAAGCAGGTATGTTTATCGGGGCTCCGGCTGCAAGGGGGATCGCTCCTCCTCACTTGCACACCCAGGGCTTAAGTAAGCAGATCCCTATTACACAGAAGCATACATATTCATTAGATTCCCAAGAAAAGGCGGGGTTATTACCATTCGGTCCAGGAACTCAGTATCATAAGCCTCCTCACTCTGGCGCGGGTGCATTGACACCTGCTGGTCCTGGGCTGGGCTCTCTGGGAGGAAGGCTCGCACCCTTCCTCAGGATGTACTTTTCCCTTTGGCGCGCAGTTCTGAGGAGCCCACACCAGCAAGCGCAGAGCCAGGTTGTACTGGTTCTCTTCCCGGCTCGTACATCTTGCAGACAACATAGTTCTTGCTTACAACGTAGCTAGTCGATCGGTATCGACACGTGCAGACCGTAGTGTCCTTGTTAGTCAGTCTGTTAAACACAAGTGCTGAAGCACCAGTTGCAAGGTCTGCATATTTACCGAATGATTTTCAGCTTGAACTATCTCCGTGCAGAGTCTTTACTTCTGAGCGTCATGGCCTGTGACCGCCTTGCTGCCATCCAAAAAGCCCTGCACACTGGGACCCTCCTAGGTGGCAGAGCTTGTGTCCACACGGCAGCAGCTGCCTTGGGCCAGGGGGTTGCTCAGCCCAGCAGCACCAGCAAGTGTGGAATTGAAACCGGGAGCGAAGCCGCTAAGACAAAACCAGTATCCTATGAAGTTGGAATCCTGGCTCGGACTGGAGCCTAGAAGTCATAATTGCCTAAAACAGGGGTTGTTGCAAAGCCACATGCCCAGGAGCAGCATGTAGTACAACTTCTAAGGGCTGTTAATGAGATAGCGATTGACCAACACCCGGTGCTGCCTAATCCTCCCACTTTCTTAACAGCGACAGGGGATTCTAATGTCTGTTTTACAGCATTGGACTTCGAAGGCGCCTTTTTGGCGTTCTGATTGTATGTCCACGGCCGTGCATAGCAGGTGCCACAGCTGCCCTCTGCAGTGTTGCTCCAGAACCACAATCCAACCCAGAGAGAGCAGGGACACGAAGCCTGCCAGAGGGCGTTGCTGTGGCTGACATAGCCAGTGAGGACTGTGCTGCGTGTGCCTTCCCCTGTGCTGCGTGCAGGAAGGTTGGCACTGCTGGGCTAGGCTTGGCTTATTTGGCTTGCCCGTCACTGCTTGCCTGCCATGACCATCAAGAGAGTGTCTCTTCAAGAGCCAAGCATGCGCGTGCTGCCTCTAGTGGTTGCGTTCTCTGTTGTGTGTCTCTTTATTGGGCAGGAGCAGGTGGCAAAGGGCTGCCGAGAGCAGGGCGGCAGTGACCTTCGCAAAGAGGTAGCGCCGCCACGCTTGGTTTTTCCTGTGAGCTGTTAGCAGGCAGAGCCGGGAGCCAGGCGCTGCTGCCTGCCACGGGGCCTGCCCACCCTCATCGCGCAAAGGGAGCATTCCACGGGGCTCTGTGGGGGCTGTGCGATCCCAGCTCCTGCCTCCCGTCCTGCTTGGAACCCCTCCTGTTGCCCCCCTCCCCGCAGAGGCCACCACGCCCAGCCCCGTGGCAACCAGCCACTCTGTGACATCACCCCCGGGGCCAAGGGCATCCTGGGCACCGCGAGTTCGGGGGGCAGTATGTTGGCGGCTGCACTGGCGGTGACAAGCCCTCCTCCTTGCAGCTGCCACGTGTCACTGGCAGGGATGGATTTGCTGCGCCTCCTCCTCATCCTGCTGGCCATGTGCTGTCCTGCGTACGGCACATGGGACAGCTGTGGGTAAGTGGCCCGAGGCTCTGGGAGGGAGCTTGGGCAAGCCCTTGTGGGCTTGGCTGGAGGGCAGCCAGTGTGGGAGGCTCATTTCCTTGCCAGCACGCAGGCTGTTGGCAGTACTCACCTACGGGGCTAAAGCAGAAAGAGGCAGGGTGTGGACACACACGTGCCCCACAGGCTTCCCCAGCCCTGCTGGCCAGGCAGCGCCTTGTGGGGAGGGAAGACGGCTGACCGTGAGCCGTAGGGGCGCCAGCCATCCAGCAGGACACTAAGGAGTTTCTCTTTACAGAGGGACCTGCGGGCTCCGGCCCATGGCTTTTCAGTACGGCATGTCGCGCGTCGTGGGTGGCACAGATGCCCAGGCAGGGGCCTGGCCCTGGATCGTCAGCATCCAGAATCCCTGGCAAGCGGGCACGGGTCATACCTGCGGAGGCTCCCTCATCAGCGCACAGTGGGTCCTGACAGCAGCCCACTGCTTCATCGAGGCCAGGTAAGGCGCCACCGGGAACGCGCATAGCCCCACAACACTAGCGCTTGCCCCGTGCGCAGCAGCACGGGCTACTCCCGCCCCGTTTCCTCGCAGGACACCCAGGGCCTGGGTGCTCCTTGAGCCTAAGGCACGCGAGGCCAGTCACACCCTCCCGAGCGCTGCTCTCCTCTCTCCCTCGTCAAGCGGAAGGCAGGGCAACGGCTGGGCTGCTGCAGCACGTGGCTGTGCTCCCTCTGAGTCCTCTCCCCATTTGCCTTCCAGCTACATCACCATGTGGCGCGTGGTGATCGGTGCCACGCGGCTGACTCAGCTGGGCCCTGAGGCCCAGGTGCGCAACATCAAGCGGCTGCTCCTTCACCAAGGCTACAGTAACATCACGCAGAGGAACGACATTGCCTTGCTGGAGCTGGACCAGCCTGTGCAGTGCAACGCCTACGTTCAGCTTGCCTGCGTGCCCGATGCCTTGCTGAGAGTCTCGCAGCTGAAAAACTGCTACATCAGCGGCTGGGGTGCCACGACTGCAAGATGTGAGTACCGCGGAAGTACTCGTGTGCCGAGCGCAAGCTTGGCACGCTCGGGGCCATTGCTTGGGCTTCCTGACAGCAGAGGCCAGAGCCCGAGTCAGCCTGCGGGGACGTATGCCTCTTGAGAGATGGGCCTGAGCCCTTTCCCCAGAGCAAGGCGGAAGGCAAATGCCGCTATAACGCCTCTCAGGATGCAAAGCCAAGCGCGGGCGAGGCAAGGGATTCCGCCAGGCAGGGGAGGAGAAGTGCCAGTGAGCTGCTGCTTGCTAATTCCTTCCTGTGCTCACAGCTGGACGATCAACGGATGTGCTGCAGGAGGCCCAGGTCCGCCTCATTGATGTCAACGTCTGTAACAGCAGCCGGTGGTACAGAGGGGCCATCCACACGCACAACGTCTGTGCTGGCTATCCGCAGGGCGGCATTGACACCTGCCAGGTAGGAGCGTGCTACGAGCCAAGCCCCGTAGCACAGGCAGCCCCGCCACACGCAACTACGCCAACATGGCCCGGCATGTGCTTGGCCTGGCCAGTGCCCCTCCCACTTCAGGTCCCCACCGCCGGGGGGGCTTATACCCCCTTCCCCATCGGCAGGCCCCTGCCCAGTGCCCCTCTTGTCCCAGAGGCATGGCACTCTGCCCAGAAAGCCCTCCTAGTGTTCTTGGCAGCCCACGGCTCCCCATCCCAAGCCTGCCACAGCTCTCTTCCACACACCCACCATCACCGTGCAGTGAGGAGAGCCAGCCCCACCTTACAAGCCCACCACCCCTTCCCAGGCAAGGCTCGCTCGACACAGCCTCGCTCTGCAGGGAACACAGCTCCGGCAGGTGCCGTCAGAGAGAAGGAGCCAACCCCCGTGCTGACGGTGGCCACCCAACAACCCCTTTGTCCTCTCTCCTCCTCTGCAGGGGGACAGCGGTGGGCCTCTCGTGTGCCAAGACAGCAGCGCAGACTACTTCTGGCTTGTTGGTGTCACCAGCTGGGGGAGAGGCTGTGCCCGAGCCAGGCAGCCCGGAGTCTACACCTCCACTCAGCACTTCTACGACTGGATCCTGCTACAGATGGGCCTGCGCCCAGCAGTGAGGGCTACTCCAACAGCACGCGCTTGGAGTCATTTTGTCACCACGTCAAGCCCCGTTCCGAGGCCAAGGCCCACAGCAGCGCAGTCGGGCGGCTCCTGCCCATTTCCAGTCCGGAAGCTGCTGGACTTCTTTAGCCGGCTGCAGGAGCTCCTGCAGTACCTAAGGGGAAAAACGGTGTGAGCAGCAGGACAAACGGCACGCAGGGCAGGCTGCAGTGTGCCACCACCGTTTCCTTTGGGGCAATGCCTGCCGATGCAAAGGCCACCTCAGCGTCAAAGGGCTGCTCTGCCCTGCGCCCGTGCCTCGGGATGCACACACCTGATGAGGCTGACCACGCGCTTGAAATAAAATGTTTCGGTGCTCACAGCAAACCAGGCTTCAGCTCAAGTCAGTCTCCTGTGCGAGGCAAGGACTTCCACGCCCGGCACCTGCCAAGCGAGGCAGGCTGCAGGCAGACAAGGCGGGCACAAAGGGAAAGAGTCCCTGCAAAGGGCTGAAAGTGGGCCTGCTCAGGGAGGAGGGGGAGGCTGCACTGGGGGAGGAAGGGAACACAGGTCATCATGGGCTGGAGGGCTTGGGGAAAGGAGCTGGAAACACAGAATGTCTTTGGCCAGCTCCTGGTGGGATCCCGCTGCGCTTGTGGATGAGCCACAAGTGACCTTGAAACTGGACTCTCGTGACCCAGGACAGACGCGTCTGGAAAGACCCAA
This sequence comes from Falco biarmicus, assembly GCF_023638135.1. Classification (NCBI taxonomy): domain Eukaryota; kingdom Metazoa; phylum Chordata; class Aves; order Falconiformes; family Falconidae; genus Falco; species Falco biarmicus. The sequence goes on from NC_079290.1 coordinate 103,844,069, forward strand.
GGGTTGCACTGAGGATTTGGGGAAGGAGCTTGCCTTCGAGCCCCACATATGCCAAAGACTTCATTTCCATCCTGTGTCGCAGTTTAACCCCAGCCGGCAACCAAACACTACCGGCAACCAAACGCCACGCAGCCACTTGCGCACTCCCCCCCACCCGGAGGGGTGGGGAGGAGAATCAGAAAGCAATGTAAAAGTGGAGGGTTGAGATAAGAACAATGTAATAATTTAAACAGAAGAAAGAGTGAAGAACAACAGTAACAATACCAAGAAGAAGAAGAATAACAACAATAACGATTAGGATGGAAAGGTGGGGGGAAAGGGTAAAATCAAAAGGAAGGGAGAAGGAAAAAAAGGAAATGATGCCCAGTACAACTGCTCACCACCCGCTGACCGATGCCTAGCCAGTCCCTGAGCAAGAATCCCCCCGCCAGCTAACCCTCCAAGTTTCTATACCAAGCATGACGTCCCACGGGATGGAATACCTCTGTGGCTGGTTCAGGTCAGCTGACCTGGCTGTGTCCCTGCCCAGTCTCTTGTGCCCCTCCAGCACTCTGGCTGGCAAGGCCCAAGAAACCAAAAAGGCCTTGACTTAGCAGAAACGCTAGGCAGCAACAACCGAAAACATCAGTGCGGCTACCAACGTTGTTCTCACATCATAGCCAAAACACAGCACTTCACTAGCTACGAAGAAGAAAGTTAACTCCATGCCAGCTGAAACCAGGACACGGGGCCATCTCCTACTCGGCATGTGCTGCACAGGTCTTTGTAGCCTTCTTGATTGGTGCTGACGTGCGGAATCAAACTCTACAACTCAAGGAGGGTTATCAAGCAGGTATGTTTATCGGGGCTCCGGCTGCAAGGGGGATCGCTCCTCCTCACTTGCACACCCAGGGCTTAAGTAAGCAGATCCCTATTACACAGAAGCATACATATTCATTAGATTCCCAAGAAAAGGCGGGGTTATTACCATTCGGTCCAGGAACTCAGTATCATAAGCCTCCTCACTCTGGCGCGGGTGCATTGACACCTGCTGGTCCTGGGCTGGGCTCTCTGGGAGGAAGGCTCGCACCCTTCCTCAGGATGTACTTTTCCCTTTGGCGCGCAGTTCTGAGGAGCCCACACCAGCAAGCGCAGGGCCAGGTTGTACTGGTTCTCTTCCCGGCTCGTACATCTTGCAGACAACATAGTTCTTGCTTACAACGTAGCTAGTCGATCGGTATCGACACGTGCAGACCGTAGTGTCCTTGTTAGTCAGTCTGTTAAACACAAGTGCTGAAGCACCAGTTGCAAGGTCTGCATATTTACCGAATGATTTTCAGCTTGAACTATCTCCGTGCAGAGTCTTTACTTCTGAGCGTCATGGCCTGTGACCGCCTTGCTGCCATCCGAAAAGCCCTGCACACTGGGACCCTCCTAGGTGGCAGAGCTTGTGTCCACACGGCAGCAGCTGCCTTGGGCCAGGGGGTTGCTCAGCCCAGCAGCACCAGCAAGTGTGGAATTGAAACCGGGAGCGAAGCCGCTAAGACAAAACCAGTATCCTATGAAGTTGGAATCCTGGCTCGGACTGGAGCCTAGAAGTCATAATTGCCTAAAACAGGGGTTGTTGCAAAGCCACATGCCCAGGAGCAGCATGTAGTACAACATCTAAGGGCTGTTAATGAGATAGCGATTGACCAACACCCGGTGCTGCCTAATCCTCCCACTTTCTTAACAGCGACAGGGGATTCTAATGTCTGTTTTACAGCATTGGACTTCGAAGGCGCCTTTTTGGCGTTCTGATTGTATGTCCACGGCCGTGCATAGCAGGTGCCACAGCTGCCCTCTGCAGTGTTGCTCCAGAACCACAATCCAACCCAGAGAGAGCAGGGACACGAAGCCTGCCAGAGGGCATTGCTGTGGCTGACATAGCCAGTGAGGACTGTGCTGCGTGTGCCTTTCCCTGTGCTGCGTGCAGGAAGGTTGGCACTGCTGGGCTAGGCTTGGCTTATTTGGCTTGCCCGTCACTGCTTGCCTGCCACGACCATCAAGAGAGTGTCTCTTCAAGAGCCAAGCATGTGCGTGCTGCCTCTAGTGGTTGCGTTCTCTGTTGTGTGTCTCTTTATTGGGCAGGAGCAGGTGGCAAAGGGCTGCCGAGAGCAGGGCGGCAGTGACCTTCGCAAAGAGGTAGCGCCGCCACGCTTGGTTTTTCCTGTGAGCTGTTAGCAGGCAGAGCCGGGAGCCAGGCGCTGCTGCCTGCCACGGGGCCTGCCCACCCTCATCGCACAAAGGGAGCATTCCACGGGGCTCTGTGGGGGCTGTGCGATCCCAGCTCCTGCCTCCCGTCCTGCTTGGAACCCTCCTGTTGCCCCCCCTCCCCGCAGAGGCCACCACGCCCAGCCCCGTGGCAACCAGCCACTCTGTGACATCACCCCCGGGGCCAAGGGCATCCTGGGCACCGCGAGTTCGGGGGGCAGTATGTTGGCGGCTGCACTGGCGGTGACAAGCCCTCCTCCTTGCAGCTGCCACGTGTCACTGGCAGGGATGGATTTGCTGCGCCTCCTCCTCATCCTGCTGGCCATGTGCTGTCCTGCGTACGGCACATGGGACAGCTGTGGGTAAGTGGCCCGAGGCTCTGGGAGGGAGCTTGGGCAAGCCCTTGTGGGCTTGGCTGGAGGGCAGCCAGTGTGGGAGGCTCATTTCCTTGCCAGCACGCAGGCTGTTGGCAGTACTCACCTACGGGGCTAAAGCAGAAAGAGGCAGGGTGTGGACACACACGTGCCCCACAGGCTTCCCCAGCCCTGCTGGCCAGGCAGCGCCTTGTGGGGAGGGAAGACGGCTGACCGTGAGCCGTAGGGGCGCCAGCCATCCAGCAGGACACTAAGGAGTTTCTCTTTACAGAGGGACCTGCGGGCTCCGGCCCATGGCTTTTCAGTACGGCATGTCGCGCGTCGTGGGTGGCACAGATGCCCAGGCAGGGGCCTGGCCCTGGATCGTCAGCATCCAGAATCCCTGGCAAGCGGGCACGGGTCATACCTGCGGAGGCTCCCTCATCAGCGCACAGTGGGTCCTGACAGCAGCCCACTGCTTCATCGAGGCCAGGTAAGGCGCCACCGGGAACGCGCATAGCCCCACAACACTAGCGCTTGCCCCGTGCGCAGCAGCACGGGCTACTCCCGCCCCGTTTCCTCGCAGGACACCCAGGGCCTGGGTGCTCCTTGAGCCTAAGGCACGCGAGGCCAGTCACACCCTCCCGAGCGCTGCTCTCCTCTCTCCCTCGTCAAGCGGAAGGCAGGGCAACGGCTGGGCTGCTGCAGCACGTGGCTGTGCTCCCTCTGAGTCCTCTCCCCATTTGCCTTCCAGCTACATCACCATGTGGCGCGTGGTGATCGGTGCCACGCGGCTGACTCAGCTGGGCCCTGAGGCCCAGGTGCGCAACATCAAGCGGCTGCTCCTTCACCAAGGCTACAGTAACATCACGCAGAGGAACGACATTGCCTTGCTGGAGCTGGACCAGCCTGTGCAGTGCAACGCCTACGTTCAGCTTGCCTGCGTGCCCGATGCCTCGCTGAGAGTCTCGCAGCTGAAAAACTGCTACATCAGCGGCTGGGGTGCCACGACTGCAAGATGTGAGTACCGCGGAAGTACTCGTGTGCCGAGCGCAAGCTTGGCACGCTCGGGGCCATTGCTTATGCTTCCTGACAGCAGAGGCCAGAGCCCGAGTCAGCCTGCGGGGACGTATGCCTCTTGAGAGATGGGCCTGAGCCCTTTCCCCAGAGCAAGGCGGAAGGCAAATGCCGCTATAACGCCTCTCAGGATGCAAAGCCAAGCGCGGGCGAGGCAAGGGATTCCGCCAGGCAGGGGAGGAGAAGTGCCAGTGAGCTGCTGCTTGCTAATTCCTTCCTGTGCTCACAGCTGGACGATCAACGGATGTGCTGCAGGAGGCCCAGGTCCGCCTCATTGATGTCAACGTCTGTAACAGCAGCCGGTGGTACAGAGGGGCCATCCACACGCACAACGTCTGTGCTGGCTATCCGCAGGGCGGCATTGACACCTGCCAGGTAGGAGCGTGCTACGAGCCAAGCCCCGTAGCACAGGCAGCCCCGCCACACGCAACTACGCCAACATGGCCCGGCATGTGCTTGGCCTGGCCAGTGCCCCTCCCACTTCAGGTCCCCACCGCCGGGGGGGCTTATACCCCCTTCCCCATCGGCAGGCCCCTGCCCAGTGCCCCTCTTGTCCCAGAGGCATGGCACTCTGCCCAGAAAGCCCTCCTAGTGTTCCTGGCAGCCCACGGCTCCCCATCCCAAGCCTGCCACAGCTCTCTTCCACACACCCACCATCACCGTGCAGTGAGGAGAGCCAGCCCCACCTTACAAGCCCACCACCCCTTCCCAGGCAAGGCTCGCTCGACACAGCCTCGCTCTGCAGGGAACACAGCTCCGGCAGGTGCCGTCAGAGAGAAGGAGCCAACCCCCGTGCTGACGGTGGCCACCCAACAACCCCTTTGTCCTCTCTCCTCCTCTGCAGGGGGACAGCGGTGGGCCTCTCGTGTGCCAAGACAGCAGTGCAGACTACTTCTGGCTTGTTGGTGTCACCAGCTGGGGGAGAGGCTGTGCCCGAGCCAGGCAGCCCGGAGTCTACACCTCCACTCAGCACTTCTACGACTGGATCCTGCTACAGATGGGCCTGCGCCCAGCAGTGAGGGCTACTCCAACAGCACGCGCTTGGAGTCATTTTGTCACCACGTCAAGCCCCGTTCCGAGGCCAAGGCCCACAGCAGCGCAGTCGGGCGGCTCCTGCCCGTTTCCAGTCCAGAAGCTGCTGGACTTCTTTAGCCGGCTGCAGGAGCTCCTGCACTACCTAAGGGGAAAAACGGTGTGAGCAGCAGGACAAACGGCACGCAGGGCAGGCTGCAGTGTGCCACCACCGTTTCCTTTGGGGCAATGCCTGCCGATGCAAAGGCCACCTCAGCGTCAAAGGGCTGCTCTGCCCTGCGCCCGTGCCTCGGGACGCACACACCTGATGAGGCTGACCACGTGCTTGAAATAAAATGTTTCGGTGCTCACAGCAAACCAGGCTTCAGCTCAAGTCAGTCTCCTGTGCGAGGCAAGGACTTCCACGCCCGGCACCTGCCAAGCGAGGCAGGCTGCAGGCAGACAAGGCGGGCACAAAGGGAAAGAGTCCCTGCAAAGGGCTGAAAGTGGGCCTGCTCAGGGAGGAGGGGGAGGCTGCACTGGGGGAGGAAGGGAACACAGGTCATCACGGGCTGGAGGGCTTGGGGAAAGGAGCTGGAAACACAGAACGTCTTTGGCCAGCTCCTGGTGGGATCCCGCTGCGCTTGTGGATCAGCCACAAGTGACCTTGAAACTGGACTCTCGTGACCCAGGACAGACGCGTCTGGAAAGACCCAAGGGTTGCACTGAGGATTTGGGGAAGGAGCTTGCCTTCGAGCCCCACATATGCCACAGACTTCATTTCCATCCTGTGTCGCAGTTTAACCCCGGCCGGCAACCAAACGCTACCGGCAACCAAACGCCACGCAGCCACTTGCGCACTCCCCCCCACCCGGAGGGGTGGGGAGGAGAATCAGAAAGCAATGTAAAAGTGGAGGGTTGAGATAAGAACAATGTAATAATTTAAACAGAAGAAAGAGTGAAGAACAACAGTAACAATACCAAGAAGAAGAAGAAGAACAACAATAACGATTAGGATGGAAAGGTGGGGGGAAAGGGTAAAATCAAAAGGAAGGGAAAAGGAAAAAAAGGAAATGATGCCCAGTACAACTGCTCACCACCCGCTGACCGATGCCCAGCCAGTCCCTGAGCAAGAATCCCCCCGCCAGCTAACCCTCCAAGTTTCTATACCAAGCATGACGTCCCACGGGATGGAATACCTCTGTGGCTGGTTCAGGTCAGCTGACCTGGCTGTGTCCCTTCCCAGTCTCTTGTGCCCCTCCAGCACTCTGGCTGGCAAGGCCCAAGAAACCAAAAAGGCCTTGACTTAGCAGAAACGCTAGGCAGCAACAACCGAAAACATCAGTGCGGCTACCAACATTGTTCTCACATCATAGCCAAAACACAGCACTTCACTAGCTACGAAGAAGAAAGTTAACTCCATGCCAGCTGAAACCAGGACACGGGGCCATCTCCTACTCGGCATGTGCTGCACAGGTCTTTGTAGCCTTCTTGATTGGTGCTGACGTGCGGAATCAAACTCTACAACTCAAGGAGGGTTATCAAGCAGGTATGTTTATCGGGGCTCCGGCTGCAAGGGGGATCGCTCCTCCTCACTTGCACACCCAGGGCTTAAGAAAGCAGATCCCTATTACACAGAAGCATACATATTCATTAGATTCCCAAGAAAAGGCGGGGTTATTACCATTCGGTCCAGGAACTCAGTATCATAAGCCTCCTCACTCTGGCGCGGGTGCATTGACACCTGCTGGTCCTGGGCTGGGCTCTCTGGGAGGAAGGCTCGCACCCTTCCTCAGGATGTACTTTTCCCTTTGGCGCGCAGTTCTGAGGAGCCCACACCAGCAAGCGCAGGGCCAGGTTGTACTGGTTCTCTTCCCGGCTCGTACATCTTGCAGACAACATAGTTCTTGCTTACAACGTAGCTAGTCGATCGGTATCGACACGTGCAGACCGTAGTGTCCTTGTTAGTCAGTCTGTTAAACACAAGTGCTGAAGCACCAGTTGCAAGGTCTGCATATTTACCGAATGATTTTCAGCTTGAACTATCTCCGTGCAGAGTCTTTACTTCTGAGCGTCATGGCCTGTGACCGCCTTGCTGCCATCCAAAAAGCCCTGCACACTGGGACCCTCCTAGGTGGCAGAGCTTGTGTCCACACGGCAGCAGCTGCCTTGGGCCAGGGGGTTGCTCAGCCCAGCAGCACCAGCAAGTGTGGAATTGAAACCGGGAGCGAAGCCGCTAAGACAAAACCAGTATCCTATGAAGTTGGAATCCTGGCTCGGACTGGAGCCTAGAAGTCATAATTGCCTAAAACAGGGGTTGTTGCAAAGCCACATGCCCAGGAGCAGCATGTAGTACAACATCTAAGGGCTGTTAATGAGATAGCGATTGACCAACACCCGGTGCTGCCTAATCCTCCCACTTTCTTAACAGCGACAGGGGATTCTAATGTCTGTTTTACAGCATTGGACTTCGAAGGCGCCTTTTTGGCGTTCTGATTGTATGTCCACGGCCGTGCATAGCAGGTGCCACAGCTGCCCTCTGCAGTGTTGCTCCAGAACCACAATCCAACCCAGAGAGAGCAGGGACACGAAGCCTGCCAGAGGGCGTTGCTGTGGCTGACATAGCCAGTGAGGACTGTGCTGCGTGTGCCTTCCCCTGGGAAGGTTGGCACTGCTGGGCTAGGCTTGGCTTATTTGGCTTGCCCGTCACTGCTTGCCTGCCATGACCATCAAGAGAGTGTCTCTTCAAGAGCCAAGCATGCGCGTGCTGCCTCTAGTGGTTGCGTTCTCTGTTGTGTGTCTCTTTATTGGGCAGGAGCAGGTGGCAAAGGGCTGCCGAGAGCAGGGGCGGGCAGTGACCTTCGCAAAGAGGTAGTGCCGCCACGCTTGGTTTTTCCTGTGAGCTGTTAGCAGGCAGAGCCGGGAGCCAGGCGCTGCTGCCTGCCACGGGGCCTGCCCACCCTCATCGCGCAAAGGGAGCATTCCACGGGGCTCTGTGGGGGCTGTGCGATCCCAGCTCCTGCCTCCCGTCCTGCTTGGAACCCCTCCTGTTGCCCCCCTCCCCGCAGAGGCCACCACGCCCAGCCCCGTGGCAACCAGCCACTCTGTGACATCACCACCCGGGGCCAAGGGCATCCTGGGCACCGCGAGTTCGGGGGGCAGTATGTTGGCGGCTGCACTGGCGGTGACAAGCCCTCCTCCTTGCAGCTGCCACGTGTCACTGGCAGGGATGGATTTGCTGCGCCTCCTCCTCATCCTGCTGGCCATGTGCTGTCCTGCGTACGGCACATGGGACAGCTGTGGGTAAGTGGCCCGAGGCTCTGGGAGGGAGCTTGGGCAAGCCCTTGTGGGCTTGGCTGGAGGGCAGCCAGTGTGGGAGGCTCATTTCCTTGCCAGCACGCAGGCTGTTGGCAGTACTCACCTACGGGGCTAAAGCAGAAAGAGGCAGGGTGTGGACACACACGTGCCCCCACAGGCTTCCCCAGCCCTGCTGGCCAGGCAGCGCCTTGTGGGGAGGGAAGACGGCTGACCGTGAGCCGTAGGGGCGCCAGCCATCCAGCAGGACACTAAGGAGTTTCTCTTTACAGAGGGACCTGCGGGCTCCGGCCCATGGCTTTTCAGTACGGCATGTCGCGCGTCGTGGGTGGCACAGATGCCCAGGCAGGGGCCTGGCCCTGGATCGTCAGCATCCAGAATCCCTGGCAAGCGGGCAACGGGTCATACCTGCGGAGGCTCCCTCATCAGCGCACAGTGGGTCCTGACAGCAGCCCACTGCTTCATCGAGGCCAGGTAAGGCGCCACCGGGAACGCGCATAGCCCCACAACACTAGCGCTTGCCCCGTGCGCAGCAGCACGGGCTACTCCCGCCCCGTTTCCTCGCAGGACACCCAGGGCCTGGGTGCTCCTGGAGCCTAAGGCACACGAGGCCAGTCACACCCTCCCGAGCGCTGCTCTCCTCTCTCCCTCGTCAAGCGGAAGGCAGGGCAACGGCTGGGCTGCTGCAGCACGTGGCTGTGCTCCCTCTGAGTCCTCTCCCCATTTGCCTTCCAGCTACATCACCATGTGGCGCGTGGTGATCGGTGCCACCCGGCTGACTCAGCTGGGCCCTGAGGCCCAGGTGCGCAACATCAAGCGGGCTGCTCCTTCACCAAGGCTACAGTAACATCACGCAGAGGAACGACATTGCCTTGCTGGAGCTGGACCAGCCTGTGCAGTGCAACGCCTACGTTCAGCTTGCCTGCGTGCCCGATGCCTCGCTGAGAGTCTCGCAGCTGAAAAACTGCTACATCAGCGGCTGGGGTGCCACGACTGCAAGATGTGAGTACCGCGGAAGTACTCGTGTGCCGAGCGCAAGCTTGGCACGCTCGGGGCCATTGCTTGGGCTTCCTGACAGCAGAGGCCAGAGCCCGAGTCAGCCTGCGGGACGTATGCCTCTTGAGAGATGGGCCTGAGCCCTTTCCCCAGAGCAAGGCGGAAGGCAAATGCCGCTATAACGCCTCTCAGGATGCAAAGCCAAGCGCGTGGGCGAGGCAAGGGATTCCGCCAGGCAGGGGAGGAGAAGTGCCAGTGAGCTGCTGCTTGCTAATTCCTTCCTGTGCTCACAGCTGGACGATCAACGGATGTGCTGCAGGAGGCCCAGGTCCGCCTCATTGATGTCAACGTCTGTAACAGCAGCCGGTGGTACAGAGGGGCCATCCACACGCACAACGTCTGTGCTGGCTATCCGCAGGGCGGCATTGACACCTGCCAGGTAGGAGCGTGCTACGAGCCAAGCCCCGTAGCACAGGCAGCCCCGCCACACGCAACTACGCCAACATGGCCCGGCATGTGCTTGGCCTGGCCAGTGCCCCTCCCACTTCAGGTCCCCACCGCCGGGGGGGCTTATACCCCCTTCCCCATCGGCAGGCCCCTGCCCAGTGCCCCTCTTGTCCCAGAGGCATGGCACTCTGCCCAGAAAGCCCTCCTAGTGTTCCTGGCAGCCCACGGCTCCCCATCCCAAGCCTGCCACAGCTCTCTTCCACACACCCACCATCACCGTGCAGTGAGGAGAGCCAGCCCCACCTTACAAGCCCACCACCCCTTCCCAGGCAAGGCTCGCTCGACACAGCCTCGCTCTGCAGGGAAACACAGCTCCGGCAGGTGCCGTCAGAGAGAAGGAGCCAACCCCCGTGCTGACGGTGGCCACCCAACAACCCCTTTGTCCTCTCTCCTCCTCTGCAGGGGGACAGCGGTGGGCCTCTCGTGTGCCAAGACAGCAGTGCAGACTACTTCTGGCTTGTTGGTGTCACCAGCTGGGGGAGAGGCTGTGCCCGAGCCAGGCAGCCCGGAGTCTACACCTCCACTCAGCACTTCTACGACTGGATCCTGCTACAGATGGGCCTGCGCCCAGCAGTGAGGGCTACTCCAACAGCACGCGCTTGGAGTCATTTTGTCACCACCTCAAGCCCCGTTCCGAGGCCAAGGCCCACAGCAGCGCAGTCGGGCGGCTCCTGCCCGTTTCCAGTCCAGAAGCTGCTGGACTTCTTTAGCCGGCTGCAGGAGCTCCTGCACTACCTAAGGGGAAAAACGGTGTGAGCAGCAGGACAAACGGCACGCAGGGCAGGCTGCAGTGTGCCACCACCGTTTCCTTTGGGGGCAATGCCTGCCGATGCAAAGGCCACCTCAGCGTCAAAGGGCTGCTCTGCCCTGCGCCCGTGCCTCGGGACGCACACACCTGATGAGGCTGACCACGTGCTTGAAATAAAATGTTTCGGTGCTCACAGCAAACCAGGCTTCAGCTCAAGTCAGTCTCCTGTGCGAGGCAAGGACTTCCACGCCCGGCACCTGCCAAGCGAGGCAGGCTGCAGGCAGACAAGGCGGGCACAAAGGGAAAGAGTCCCTGCAAAGGGCTGAAAGTGGGCCTGCTCAGGGAGGAGGGGGAGGCTGCACTGGGGGAGGAAGGGAACACAGGTCATCACGGGCTGGAGGGCTTGGGGAAAGGAGCTGGAAACACAGAACGTCTTTGGCCAGCTCCTGGTGGGATCCCGCTGCGCTTGTGGATGAGCCACAAGTGACCTTGAAACTGGACTCTCGTGACCCAGGACAGACGCGTCTGGAAAGACCCAAGGGTTGCACTGAGGATTTGGGGAAGGAGCTTGCCTTCGAGCCCCACATATGCCACAGACTTCATTTCCATCCTGTGTCGCGGTTTAACCCCGGCCGGCAACCAAACGCTACCGGCAACCAAACGCCACGCAGCCACTTGCGCACTCCCCCCCCCCCGGTGGGGTGGGGAGGAGAATCAGAAAGCAATGTAAAAGTGGAGGGTTGAGATAAGAACAATGTAATAATTTAAACAGAAGAAAGAGTGAAGAACAACAGTAACAATACCAAGAAGAAGAAGAAGAACAACAATAACGATTAGGATGGGAAAGGTGGGGGGAAAGGGTAAAATCAAAAGGAAGGGAGAAGGAAAAAAAGGAAATGATGCCCAGTACAAACTGCTCACCACCCGCTGACCGATGCCCAGCCAGTCCCTGAGCAAGAATCCCCCCGCCAGCTAACCCTCCAAGTTTCTATACCAAGCATGACGTCCCACGGGATGGAATACCTCTGTGGCTGGTTCAGGTCAGCTGACCTGGCTGTGTGCCTTCCCAGTCTCTTGTGCCCCTCCAGCACTCTGGCTGGCAAGGCCCAAGAAACCAAAAAGGCCTTGACTTAGCAGAAACGCTAGGCAGCAACAACCGAAAACATCAGTGCGGCTACCAACGTTGTTCTCACATCATAGCCAAAACACAGCACTTCACTAGCTACGAAGAAGAAAGTTAACTCCATGCCAGCTGAAACCAGGACACGGGGCCATCTCCTACTCGGCATGTGCTGCACAGGTCTTTGTAGCCTTCTTGATTGGTGCTGACGTGCGGAATCAAACTCTACAACTCAAGGAGGGTTATCAAGCAGGTATGTTTATCGGGGCTCCGGCTGCAAGGGGGATCGCTCCTCCTCACTTGCACACCCAGGGCTTAAGTAAGCAGATCCCTATTACACAGAAGCATACATATTCATTAGATTCCCGAGAAAAGGCGGGGTTATTACCATTCGGTCCAGGAACTCAGTATCATAAGCCTCCTCACTCTGGCGCGGGTGCATTGACACCTGCTGGTCCTGGGCTGGGCTCTCTGGGAGGAAGGCTCGCACCCTTCCTCAGGATGTACTTTTCCCTTTGGCGCGCAGTGCTGAGAAGCCCACACCAGCAAGCGCAGAGCCAGGTTGTACTGGTTCTCTTCCCGGCTCGTACATCTTGCAGACAACATAGTTCTTGCTTACAAAGTAGCTAGTCGATCGGTATCGACACGTGCAGACCGTAGTGTCCTTGTTAGTCAGTCTGTTAAACACAAGTGCTGAAGCACCAGTTGCAAGGTCTGCATATTTACCGAATGATTTTCAACTTGAACTATCTCAGTGCAGAGTCTTTACTTCTGAGCGTCATGGCCTGTGACCGCCTTGCTGCCATCCGAAAAGCCCTGCACACTGGGACCCTCCTAGGTGGCAGAGCTTGTGTCCACACGGCAGCAGCTGCCTTGGGCCAGGGGGTTGCTCAGCCCAGCAGCACCAGCAAGTGTGGAATTGAAACCGGGAGCGAAGCCGCTAAGACAAAACCAGTATCCTATGAAGTTGGAATCCTGGCTCGGACTGGAGCCTAGAAGTCATAATTGCCTAAAACAGGGGTTGTTGCAAAGCCACATGCCCAGGAGCAGCATGTAGTACAACATCTAAGGGCTGTTAATGAGGATAGCGATTGACCAACACCCGGTGCTGCCTAATCCTCCCACTTTCTTAACAGCGACAGGGGATTCTAATGTCTGTTTTACAGCATTGGACTTCGAAGGCGCCTTTTTGGCGTTCTGATTGTATGTCGTCGGCCGTGCATAGCAGGTGCCACAGCTGCCCTCTGCAGTGTTGCTCCAGAAACACAATCCAACCCAGAGAGAGCAGGGACACGAAGCCTGCCAGAGGGCGTTGCTGTGGCTGACATAGCCAGTGAGGACTGTGCTGCGTGTGCCTTCCCCTGTGCTGCGTGCAGGAAGGTTGGCACTGCTGGGCTAGGCTTGGCTTATTTGGCTTGCCCGTCACTGCTTGCCTGCCATGACCATCAAGAGAGTGTCTCTTCAAGAGCCAAGCATGCGCGTGCTGCCTCTAGTGGTTGCGTTCTCTGTTGTGTGTCTCTTTATTGGGCAGGAGCAGGTGGCAAAGGGCTGCCGAGAGCAGGGCGGCAGTGACCTTCGCAAAGAGGTAGTGCCGCCACGCTTGGTTTTTCCTGTGAGCTGTTAGCAGGCAGAGCCGGGAGCCAGGCGCTGCTGCCTGCCACGGGGCCTGCCCACCCTCATCGCGCAAAGGGAGCATTCCACGGGGCTCTGTGGGGGCTGTGCGATCCCAGCTCCTGCCTCCCGTCCTGCTTGGAACCCCTCCTGTTGCCCCCCTCCCCGCAGAGGCCACCACGCCCAGCCCCGTGGCAACCAGCCACTCTGTGACATCACCCCCGGGGCCAAGGGCATCCTGGGCACCGCGAGTTCGGGGGGCAGTATGTTGGCGGCTGCACTGGCGGTGACAAGCCCTCCTCCTTGCAGCTGCCACGTGTCACTGGCAGGGATGGATTTGCTGCGCCTCCTCCTCATCCTGCTGGCCATGTGCTGTCCTGCGTACGGCACATGGGACAGCTGTGGGTAAGTGGCCCGAGGCTCTGGGAGGGAGCTTGGGCAAGCCCTTGTGGGCTTGGCTGGAGGGCAGCCAGTGTGGGAGGCTCATTTCCTTGCCAGCACGCAGGCTGTTGGCAGTACTCACCTACGGGGCTAAAGCAGAAAGAGGCAGGGTGTGGACACACACGTGCCCCACAGGCTTCCCCAGCCCTGCTGGCCAGGCAGCGCCTTGTGGGGAGGGAAGACGGCTGACCGGTGAGCCGTAGGGGCGCCAGCCATCCAGCAGGACACTAAGGAGTTTCTCTTTACAGAGGGACCTGCGGGCTCCGGCCCATGGCTTTTCAGTACGGCATGTCGCGCGTCGTGGGTGGCACAGATGCCCAGGCAGGGGCCTGGCCCTGGATCGTCAGCATCCAGAATCCCTGGCAAGCGGGCACGGGTCATACCTGCGGAGGCTCCCTCATCAGCGCACAGTGGGTCCTGACAGCAGCCCACTCCCCCCCCCCCCCCACCCCCCCCCCCCCCCCCCCCCCCCCCCCCCCCCCCCCCCCCCCCCCCCCCCCCCGTGCGCAGCAGCACGGGCTACCTCCCGCCCCGTTTCCTCGCAGGACACCCAGGGCCTGGGTGCTCCTGGAGCCTAAGGCACGCGAGGCCAGTCACACCCTCCCGAGCGCTGCTCTCCTCTCTCCCTCGTCAAGCGGAAGGCAGGGCAACGGCTGGGCTGCTGCAGCACGTGGCTGTGCTCCCTCTGAGTCCTCTCCCCATTTGCCTTCCAGCTACATCACCATGTGGCGCGTGGTGATCGGTGCCACCCGGCTGACTCAGCTGGGCCCTGAGGCCCAGGTGCGCAACATCAAGCGGCTGCTCCTTCACCAAGGCTACAGTAACATCACGCAGAGGAACGACATTGCCTTGCTGGAGCTGGACCAGCCTGTGCAGTGCAACGCCTACGTTCAGCTTGCCTGCGTGCCCGATGCCTCGCTGAGAGTCTCGCAGCTGAAAAACTGCTACATCAGCGGCTGGGGTGCCACGACTGCAAGATGTGAGTACCGCGGAAGTACTCGTGTGCCGAGCGCAAGCTTGGCACGCTCGGGGCCATTGCTTGGGCTTCCTGACAGCAGAGGCCAGAGCCCGAGTCAGCCTGCGGGGACGTATGCCTCTTGAGAGATGGCCTGAGCCCTTTCCCCAGAGCAAGGCGGAAGGCAAATGCCGCTATAACGCCTCTCAGGATGCAAAGCCAAGCGCGGGCGAGGCAAGGGATTCCGCCAGGCAGGGGAGGAGAAGTGCCAGTGAGCTGCTGCTTGCTAATTCCTTCCTGTGCTCACAGCTGGACGATCAACGGATGTGCTGCAGGAGGCCCAGGTCCGCCTCATTGATGTCAACGTCTGTAACAGCAGCCGGTGGTACAGAGGGGCCATCCACACGCACAACGTCTGTGCTGGCTATCCGCAGGGCGGCATTGACACCTGCCAGGTAGGAGCGTGCTACGAGCCAAGCCCCGTAGCACAGGCAGCCCCGCCACACGCAACTACGCCAACATGGCCCGGCATGTGCTTGGCCTGGCCAGTGCCCCTCCCACTTCAGGTCCCCACCGCCGGGGGGGCTTATACCCCCTTCCCCATACGGCAGGCCCCTGCCCAGTGCCCTCTTGTCCCAGAGGCATGGCACTCTGCCAGAAAGCCCTCCTAGTGTTCCTGGCAGCCCACGGCTCCCCATCCCAAGCCTGCCACAGCTCTCTTCCACACACCCACCATCACCGTGCAGTGAGGAGAGCCAGCCCCACCTTACAAGCCCACCACCCCTTCCCAGGCAAGGCTCGCTCGACACAGCCTCGCTCTGCAGGGAACACAGCTCCGGCAGGTGCCGTCAGAGAGAAGGAGCCAACCCCCGTGCTGACGGTGGCCACCCAACAACCCCCTTTGTCCTCTCTCCTCCTCTGCAGGGGGACAGCGGTGGGCCTCTCGTGTGCCAAGACAGCAGTGCAGACTACTTCTGGCTTGTTGGTGTCACCAGCTGGGGGAGAGGCTGTGCCCGAGCCAGGCAGCCCGGAGTCTACACCTCCACTCAGCACTTCTACGACTGGATCCTGCTACAGATGGGCCTGCGCCCAGCAGTGAGGGCTACTCCAACAGCACGCGCTTGGAGTCATTTTGTCACCACCTCAAGCCCCGTTCCGAGGCCAAGGCCCACAGCAGCGCAGTCGGGCGGCTCCTGGCCCGTTTCCAGTCCAGAAGCTGCTGGACTTCTTTAGCCGCTGCAGGAGCTCCTGCACTACCTAAGGGGAAAAACGGTGTGAGCAGCAGGACAAACGGCACGCAGGGCAGGCTGCAGTGTGCCACCACCGTTTCCTTTGGGGCAATGCCTGCCGATGCAAAGGCCACCTCAGCGTCAAAGGGCTGCTCTGCCCTGCGCCCGTGCCTCGGGACGCACACACCTGATGAGGCTGACCACGTGCTTGAAATAAAATGTTTCGGTGCTCACAGCAAACCAGGCTTCAGCTCAAGTCAGTCTCCTGTGCGAGGCAAGGACTTCCACGCCCGGCACCTGCCAAGCGAGGCAGGCTGCAGGCAGACAAGGCGGGCACAAAGGGAAAGAGTCCCTGCAAAGGGCTGAAAGTGGGCCTGCTCAGGGAGGAGGGGGAGGCTGCACTGGGGGAGGAAGGGAACACAGGTCATCACGGGCTGGAGGGCTTGGGGAAAGGAGCTGGAAACACAGAACGTCTTTGGCCAGCTCCTGGTGGGATCCCGCTGCGCTTGTGGATGAGCCACAAGTGACCTTGAAACTGGACTCTCGTGACCCAGGACAGACGCGTCTGGAAAGACCCAAGGGTTGCACTGAGGATTTGGGGAAGGAGCTTGCCTTCGAGCCCCACATATGCCACAGACTTCATTTCCATCCTGTGTCGCGGTTTAACCCCGGCCGGCAACCAAACGCTACCGGCAACCAAACGCCACACAGCCACTTGCGCACTCCCCCCCCCCCCGGTGGGGTGGGGAGGAGAATCAGAAAGCAATGTAAAAGTGGAGGGTTGAGATAAGAACAATGTAATAATTTAAACAGAAGAAAGAGTGAAGAACAACAGTAACAATACCAAGAAGAAGAAGAAGAACAACAATAACGATTAGGATGGAAAGGTGGGGGGAAAGGGTAAAATCAAAAGGAAGGGAGAAGGAAAAAAAGGAAATGATGCCCAGTACAACTGCTCACCACCCGCTGACCGATGCCCAGCCAGTCCCTGAGCAAGAATCCCCCCGCCAGCTAACCCTCCAAGTTTCTATACCAAGCATGACGTCCCACGGGATGGAATACCTCTGTGGCTGGTTCAGGTCAGCTGACCTGGCTGTGTGCCTTCCCAGTCTCTTGTGCCCCTCCAGCACTCTGGCTGGCAAGGCCCAAGAAACCAAAAAGGCCTTGACTTAGCAGAAACGCTAGGCAGCAACAACCGAAAACATCAGTGCGGCTACCAACGTTGTTCTCACATCATAGCCAAAACACAGCACTTCACTAGCTACGAAGAAGAAAGTTAACTCCATGCCAGCTGAAACCAGGACACGGGGCCATCTCCTACTCGGCATGTGCTGCACAGGTCTTTGTAGCCTTCTTGATTGGTGCTGACGTGCGGAATCAAACTCTACAACTCAAGGAGGGTTATCAAGCAGGTATGTTTATCGGGGCTCCGGCTGCAAGGGGGATCGCTCCTCCTCACTTGCACACCCAGGGCTTAAGTAAGCAGATCCCTATTACACAGAAGCATACATATTCATTAGATTCCCGAGAAAAGGCGGGGTTATTACCATTCGGTCCAGGAACTCAGTATCATAAGCCTCCTCACTCTGGCGCGGGTGCATTGACACCTGCTGGTCCTGGGCTGGGCTCTCTGGGAGGAAGGCTCGCACCCTTCCTCAGGATGTACTTTTCCCTTTGGCGCGCAGTGCTGAGAAGCCCACACCAGCAAGCGCAGAGCCAGGTTGTACTGGTTCTCTTCCCGGCTCGTACATCTTGCAGACAACATAGTTCTTGCTTACAACGTAGCTAGTCGATCGGTATCGACACGTGCAGACCGTAGTGTCCTTGTTAGTCAGTCTGTTAAACACAAGTGCTGAAGCACCAGTTGCAAGGTCTGCATATTTACCGAATGATTTTCAACTTGAACTATCTCAGTGCAGAGTCTTTACTTCTGAGCGTCATGGCCTGTGACCGCCTTGCTGCCATCCGAAAAGCCCTGCACACTGGGACCCTCCTAGGTGGCAGAGCTTGTGTCCACACGGCAGCAGCTGCCTTGGGCCAGGGGGTTGCTCAGCCCAGCAGCACCAGCAAGTGTGGAATTGAAACCGGGAGCGAAGCCGCTAAGACAAAACCAGTATCCTATGAAGTTGGAATCCTGGCTCGGACTGGAGCCTAGAAGTCATAATTGCCTAAAACAGGGGTTGTTGCAAAGCCACATGCCCAGGAGCAGCATGTAGTACAACATCTAAGGGCTGTTAATGAGATAGCGATTGACCAACACCCGGTGCTGCCTAATCCTCCCACTTTCTTAACAGCGACAGGGGATTCTAATGTCTGTTTTACAGCATTGGACTTCGAAGGCGCCTTTTTGGCGTTCTGATTGTATGTCGTCGGCCGTGCATAGCAGGTGCCACAGCTGCCCTCTGCAGTGTTGCTCCAGAAACACAATCCAACCCAGAGAGAGCAGGGACACGAAGCCTGCCAGAGGGCGTTGCTGTGGCTGACATAGCCAGTGAGGACTGTGCTGCGTGTGCCTTCCCCTGTGCTGCGTGCAGGAAGGTTGGCACTGCTGGGCTAGGCTTGGCTTATTTGGCTTGCCCGTCACTGCTTGCCTGCCATGACCATCAAGAGAGTGTCTCTTCAAGAGCCAAGCATGCGCGTGCTGCCTCTAGTGGTTGCGTTCTCTGTTGTGTGTCTCTTTATTGGGCAGGAGCAGGTGGCAAAGGGCTGCCGAGAGCAGGGCGGCAGTGACCTTCGCAAAGAGGTAGTGCCGCCACGCTTGGTTTTTCCTGTGAGCTGTTAGCAGGCAGAGCCGGGAGCCAGGCGCTGCTGCCTGCCACGGGGCCTGCCCACCCTCATCGCGCAAAGGGAGCATTCCACGGGGCTCTGTGGGGGCTGTGCGATCCCAGCTCCTGCCTCCCGTCCTGCTTGGAACCCCTCCTGTTGCCCCCCTCCCCGCAGAGGCCACCACGCCCAGCCCCGTGGCAACCAGCCACTCTGTGAAATCACCCCCGGGGCCAAGGGCATCCTGGGCACCGCGAGTTCGGGGGGCAGTATGTTGGCGGCTGCACTGGCGGTGACAAGCCCTCCTCCTTGCAGCTGCCACGTGTCACTGGCAGGGATGGATTTGCTGCGCCTCCTCCTCATCCTGCTGGCCATGTGCTGTCCTGCGTACGGCACATGGGACAGCTGTGGGTAAGTGGCCCGAGGCTCTGGGAGGGAGCTTGGGCAAGCCCTTGTGGGCTTGGCTGGAGGGCAGCCAGTGTGGGAGGCTCATTTCCTTGCCAGCACGCAGGCTGTTGGCAGTACTCACCTACGGGGCTAAAGCAGAAAGAGGCAGGGTGTGGACACACACGTGCCCCACAGGCTTCCCCAGCCCTGCTGGCCAGGCAGCGCCTTGTGGGGAGGGAAGACGGCTGACCGTGAGCCGTAGGGGCGCCAGCCATCCAGCAGGACACTAAGGAGTTTCTCTTTACAGAGGGACCTGCGGGCTCCGGCCCATGGCTTTTCAGTACGGCATGTCGCGCGTCGTGGGTGGCACAGATGCCCAGGCAGGGGCCTGGCCCTGGATCGTCAGCATCCAGAATCCCTGGCAAGCGGGCACGGGTCATACCTGCGGAGGCTCCCTCATCAGCGCACAGTGGGTCCTGACAGCAGCCCACTGCTTCATCGAGGCCAGGTAAGGCGCCACCGGGAACGCGCATAGCCCCACAACACTAGCGCTTGCCCCGTGCGCAGCAGCACGGGCTACTCCCGCCCCGTTTCCTCGCAGGACACCCAGGGCCTGGGTGCTCCTGGAGCCTAAGGCACGCGAGGCCAGTCACACCCTCCCGAGCGCTGCTCTCCTCTCTCCCTCGTCAAGCGGAAGGCAGGGCAACGGCTGGGCTGCTGCAGCACGTGGCTGTGCTCCCTCTGAGTCCTCTCCCCATTTGCCTTCCAGCTACATCACCATGTGGCGCGTGGTGATCGGTGCCACCCGGCTGACTCAGCTGGGCCCTGAGGCCCAGGTGCGCAACATCAAGCGGCTGCTCCTTCACCAAGGCTACAGTAACATCACGCAGAGGAACGACATTGCCTTGCTGGAGCTGGACCAGCCTGTGCAGTGCAACGCCTACGTTCAGCTTGCCTGCGTGCCCGATGCCTCGCTGAGAGTCTCGCAGCTGAAAAACTGCTACATCAGCGGCTGGGGTGCCACGACTGCAAGATGTGAGTACCGCGGAAGTACTCGTGTGCCGAGCGCAAGCTTGGCACGCTCGGGGCCATTGCTTGGGCTTCCTGACAGCAGAGGCCAGAGCCCGAGTCAGCCTGCGGGGACGTATGCCTCTTGAGAGATGGGCCTGAGCCCTTTCCCCAGAGCAAGGCGGAAGGCAAATGCCGCTATAACGCCTCTCAGGATGCAAAGCCAAGCGCGGGCGAGGCAAGGGATTCCGCCAGGCAGGGGAGGAGAAGTGCCAGTGAGCTGCTGCTTGCTAATTCCTTCCTGTGCTCACAGCTGGACGATCAACGGATGTGCTGCAGGAGGCCCAGGTCCGCCTCATTGATGTCAACGTCTGTAACAGCAGCCGGTGGTACAGAGGGGCCATCCACACGCACAACGTCTGTGCTGGCTATCCGCAGGGCGGCATTGACACCTGCCAGGTAGGAGCGTGCTACGAGCCAAGCCCCGTAGCACAGGCAGCCCCGCCACACGCAACTACGCCAACATGGCCCGGCATGTGCTTGGCCTGGCCAGTGCCCCTCCCACTTCAGGTCCCCACCGCCGGGGGGGCTTATACCCCCTTCCCCATCGGCAGGCCCCTGCCCAGTGCCCCTCTTGTCCCAGAGGCATGGCACTCTGCCCAGAAAGCCCTCCTAGTGTTCCTGGCAGCCCACGGCTCCCCATCCCAAGCCTGCCACAGCTCTCTTCCACACACCCACCATCACCGTGCAGTGAGGAGAGCCAGCCCCACCTTACAAGCCCACCACCCCTTCCCAGGCAAGGCTCGCTCGACACAGCCTCGCTCTGCAGGGAACACAGCTCCGGCAGGTGCCGTCAGAGAGAAGGAGCCAACCCCCGTGCTGACGGTGGCCACCCAACAACCCCTTTGTCCTCTCTCCTCCTCTGCAGGGGGACAGCGGTGGGCCTCTCGTGTGCCAAGACAGCAGTGCAGACTACTTCTGGCTTGTTGGTGTCACCAGCTGGGGGAGAGGCTGTGCCCGAGCCAGGCAGCCCGGAGTCTACACCTCCACTCAGCACTTCTACGACTGGATCCTGCTACAGATGGGCCTGCGCCCAGCAGTGAGGGCTACTCCAACAGCACGCGCTTGGAGTCATTTTGTCACCACCTCAAGCCCCGTTCCGAGGCCAAGGCCCACAGCAGCGCAGTCGGGCGGCTCCTGCCCGTTTCCAGTCCAGAAGCTGCTGGACTTCTTTAGCCGGCTGCAGGAGCTCCTGCACTACCTAAGGGGAAAAACGGTGTGAGCAGCAGGACAAACGGCACGCAGGGCAGGCTGCAGTGTGCCACCACCGTTTCCTTTGGGGCAATGCCTGCCGATGCAAAGGCCACCTCAGCGTCAAAGGGCTGCTCTGCCCTGCGCCCGTGCCTCGGGACGCACACACCTGATGAGGCTGACCACGTGCTTGAAATAAAATGTTTCGGTGCTCACAGCAAACCAGGCTTCAGCTCAAGTCAGTCTCCTGTGCGAGGCAAGGACTTCCACGCCCGGCACCTGCCAAGCGAGGCAGGCTGCAGGCAGACAAGGCGGGCACAAAGGGAAAGAGTCCCTGCAAAGGGCTGAAAGTGGGCCTGCTCAGGGAGGAGGGGGAGGCTGCACTGGGGGAGGAAGGGAACACAGGTCATCACGGGCTGGAGGGCTTGGGGAAAGGAGCTGGAAACACAGAACGTCTTTGGCCAGCTCCTGGTGGGATCCCGCTGCGCTTGTGGATGAGCCACAAGTGACCTTGAAACTGGACTCTCGTGACCCAGGACAGACGCGTCTGGAAAGACCCAAGGGTTGCACTGAGGATTTGGGGAAGGAGCTTGCCTTCGAGCCCCACATATGCCACAGACTTCATTTCCATCCTGTGTCGCGGTTTAACCCCGGCCGGCAACCAAACGCTACCGGCAACCAAACGCCACGCAGCCACTTGCGCACTCCCCCCCCCCCGGTGGGGTGGGGAGGAGAATCAGAAAGCAATGTAAAAGTGGAGGGTTGAGATAAGAACAATGTAATAATTTAAACAGAAGAAAGAGTGAAGAACAACAGTAACAATACCAAGAAGAAGAAGAAGAACAACAATAACGATTAGGATGGAAAGGTGGGGGGAAAGGGTAAAATCAAAAGGAAGGGAGAAGGAAAAAAAGGAAATGATGCCCAGTACAACTGCTCACCACCCGCTGACCGATGCCCAGCCAGTCCCTGAGCAAGAATCCCCCCGCCAGCTAACCCTCCAAGTTTCTATACCAAGCATGACGTCCCACGGGATGGAATACCTCTGTGGCTGGTTCAGGTCAGCTGACCTGGCTGTGTGCCTTCCCAGTCTCTTGTGCCCCTCCAGCATTCTGGCTGGCAAGGCCCAAGAAACCAAAAAGGCCTTGACTTAGCAGAAACGCTAGGCAGCAACAACCGAAAACATCAGTGCGGCTACCAACGTTGTTCTCACATCATAGCCAAAACACAGCACTTCACTAGCTACGAAGAAGAAAGTTAACTCCATGCCAGCTGAAACCAGGACACGGGGCCATCTCCTACTCGGCATGTGCTGCACAGGTCTTTGTAGCCTTCTTGATTGGTGCTGACGTGCGGAATCAAACTCTACAACTCAAGGAGGGTTATCAAGCAGGTATGTTTATCGGGGCTCCGGCTGCAAGGGGGATCGCTCCTCCTCACTTGCACACCCAGGGCTTAAGTAAGCAGATCCCTATTACACAGAAGCATACATATTCATTAGATTCCCAAGAAAAGGCGGGGTTATTACCATTCGGTCCAGGAACTCAGTATCATAAGCCTCCTCACTCTGGCGCGGGTGCATTGACACCTGCTGGTCCTGGGCTGGGCTCTCTGGGAGGAAGGCTCGCACCCTTCCTCAGGATGTACTTTTCCCTTTGGCGCGCAGTGCTGAGAAGCCCACACCAGCAAGCGCAGAGCCAGGTTGTACTGGTTCTCTTCCCGGCTCGTACATCTTGCAGACAACATAGTTCTTGCTTACAACGTAGCTAGTCGATCGGTATCGACACGTGCAGACCGTAGTGTCCTTGTTAGTCAGTCTGTTAAACACAAGTGCTGAAGCACCAGTTGCAAGGTCTGCATATTTACCGAATGATTTTCAACTTGAACTATCTCAGTGCAGAGTCTTTACTTCTGAGCGTCATGGCCTGTGACCGCCTTGCTGCCATCCGAAAAGCCCTGCACACTGGGACCCTCCTAGGTGGCAGAGCTTGTGTCCACACGGCAGCAGCTGCCTTGGGCCAGGGGGTTGCTCAGCCCAGCAGCACCAGCAAGTGTGGAATTGAAACCGGGAGCGAAGCCGCTAAGACAAAACCAGTATCCTATGAAGTTGGAATCCTGGCTCGGACTGGAGCCTAGAAGTCATAATTGCCTAAAACAGGGGTTGTTGCAAAGCCACATGCCCAGGAGCAGCATGTAGTACAACATCTAAGGGCTGTTAATGAGATAGCGATTGACCAACACCCGGTGCTGCCTAATCCTCCCACTTTCTTAACAGCGACAGGGGATTCTAATGTCTGTTTTACAGCATTGGACTTCGAAGGCGCCTTTTTGGCGTTCTGATTGTATGTCGTCGGCCGTGCATAGCAGGTGCCACAGCTGCCCTCTGCAGTGTTGCTCCAGAAACACAATCCAACCCAGAGAGAGCAGGGACACGAAGCCTGCCAGAGGGCGTTGCTGTGGCTGACATAGCCAGTGAGGACTGTGCTGCGTGTGCCTTCCCCTGTGCTGCGTGCAGGAAGGTTGGCACTGCTGGGCTAGGCTTGGCTTATTTGGCTTGCCCGTCACTGCTTGCCTGCCATGACCATCAAGAGAGTGTCTCTTCAAGAGCCAAGCATGCGCGTGCTGCCTCTAGTGGTTGCGTTCTCTGTTGTGTGTCTCTTTATTGGGCAGGAGCAGGTGGCAAAGGGCTGCCGAGAGCAGGGCGGCAGTGACCTTCGCAAAGAGGTAGTGCCGCCACGCTTGGTTTTTCCTGTGAGCTGTTAGCAGGCAGAGCCGGGAGCCAGGCGCTGCTGCCTGCCACGGGGCCTGCCCACCCTCATCGCGCAAAGGGAGCATTCCACGGGGCTCTGTGGGGGCTGTGCGATCCCAGCTCCTGCCTCCCGTCCTGCTTGGAACCCCTCCTGTTGCCCCCCTCCCCGCAGAGGCCACCACGCCCAGCCCCGTGGCAACCAGCCACTCTGTGACATCACCCCCGGGGCCAAGGGCATCCTGGGCACCGCGAGTTCGGGGGGCAGTATGTTGGCGGCTGCACTGGCGGTGACAAGCCCTCCTCCTTGCAGCTGCCACGTGTCACTGGCAGGGATGGATTTGCTGCGCCTCCTCCTCATCCTGCTGGCCATGTGCTGTCCTGCGTACGGCACATGGGACAGCTGTGGGTAAGTGGCCCGAGGCTCTGGGAGGGAGCTTGGGCAAGCCCTTGTGGGCTTGGCTGGAGGGCAGCCAGTGTGGGAGGCTCATTTCCTTGCCAGCACGCAGGCTGTTGGCAGTACTCACCTACGGGGCTAAAGCAGAAAGAGGCAGGGTGTGGACACACACGTGCCCCACAGGCTTCCCCAGCCCTGCTGGCCAGGCAGCGCCTTGTGGGGAGGGAAGACGGCTGACCGTGAGCCGTAGGGGCGCCAGCCATCCAGCAGGACACTAAGGAGTTTCTCTTTACAGAGGGACCTGCGGGCTCCGGCCCATGGCTTTTCAGTACGGCATGTCGCGCGTCGTGGGTGGCACAGATGCCCAGGCAGGGGCCTGGCCCTGGATCGTCAGCATCCAGAATCCCTGGCAAGCGGGCACGGGTCATACCTGCGGAGGCTCCCTCATCAGCGCACAGTGGGTCCTGACAGCAGCCCACTGCTTCATCGAGGCCAGGTAAGGCGCCACCGGGAACGCGCATAGCCCCACAACACTAGCGCTTGCCCCGTGCGCAGCAGCACGGGCTACTCCCGCCCCGTTTCCTCGCAGGACACCCAGGGCCTGGGTGCTCCTGGAGCCTAAGGCACGCGAGGCCAGTCACACCCTCCCGAGCGCTGCTCTCCTCTCTCCCTCGTCAAGCGGAAGGCAGGGCAACGGCTGGGCTGCTGCAGCACGTGGCTGTGCTCCCTCTGAGTCCTCTCCCCATTTGCCTTCCAGCTACATCACCATGTGGCGCGTGGTGATCGGTGCCACCCGGCTGACTCAGCTGGGCCCTGAGGCCCAGGTGCGCAACATCAAGCGGCTGCTCCTTCACCAAGGCTACAGTAACATCACGCAGAGGAACGACATTGCCTTGCTGGAGCTGGACCAGCCTGTGCAGTGCAACGCCTACGTTCAGCTTGCCTGCGTGCCCGATGCCTCGCTGAGAGTCTCGCAGCTGAAAAACTGCTACATCAGCGGCTGGGGTGCCACGACTGCAAGATGTGAGTACCGCGGAAGTACTCGTGTGCCGAGCGCAAGCTTGGCACGCTCGGGGCCATTGCTTGGGCTTCCTGACAGCAGAGGCCAGAGCCCGAGTCAGCCTGCGGGGACGTATGCCTCTTGAGAGATGGGCCTGAGCCCTTTCCCCAGAGCAAGGCGGAAGGCAAATGCCGCTATAACGCCTCTCAGGATGCAAAGCCAAGCGCGGGCGAGGCAAGGGATTCCGCCAGGCAGGGGAGGAGAAGTGCCAGTGAGCTGCTGCTTGCTAATTCCTTCCTGTGCTCACAGCTGGACGATCAACGGATGTGCTGCAGGAGGCCCAGGTCCGCCTCATTGATGTCAACGTCTGTAACAGCAGCCGGTGGTACAGAGGGGCCATCCACACGCACAACGTCTGTGCTGGCTATCCGCAGGGCGGCATTGACACCTGCCAGGTAGGAGCGTGCTACGAGCCAAGCCCCGTAGCACAGGCAGCCCCGCCACACGCAACTACGCCAACATGGCCCGGCATGTGCTTGGCCTGGCCAGTGCCCCTCCCACTTCAGGTCCCCACCGCCGGGGGGGCTTATACCCCCTTCCCCATCGGCAGGCCCCTGCCCAGTGCCCCTCTTGTCCCAGAGGCATGGCACTCTGCCCAGAAAGCCCTCCTAGTGTTCCTGGCAGCCCACGGCTCCCCATCCCAAGCCTGCCACAGCTCTCTTCCACACACCCACCATCACCGTGCAGTGAGGAGAGCCAGCCCCACCTTACAAGCCCACCACCCCTTCCCAGGCAAGGCTCGCTCGACACAGCCTCACTCTGCAGGGAACACAGCTCCGGCAGGTGCCGTCAGAGAGAAGGAGCCAACCCCCGTGCTGACGGTGGCCACCCAACAACCCCTTTGTCCTCTCTCCTCCTCTGCAGGGGGACAGCGGTGGGCCTCTCGTGTGCCAAGACAGCAGTGCAGACTACTTCTGGCTTGTTGGTGTCACCAGCTGGGGGAGAGGCTGTGCCCGAGCCAGGCAGCCCGGAGTCTACACCTCCACTCAGCACTTCTACGACTGGATCCTGCTACAGATGGGCCTGCGCCCAGCAGTGAGGGCTACTCCAACAGCACGCGCTTGGAGTCATTTTGTCACCACCTCAAGCCCCGTTCCGAGGCCAAGGCCCACAGCAGCGCAGTCGGGCGGCTCCTGCCCGTTTCCAGTCCAGAAGCTGCTGGACTTCTTTAGCCGGCTGCAGGAGCTCCTGCACTACCTAAGGGGAAAAACGGTGTGAGCAGCAGGACAAACGGCACGCAGGGCAGGCTGCAGTGTGCCACCACCGTTTCCTTTGGGGCAATGCCTGCCGATGCAAAGGCCACCTCAGCGTCAAAGGGCTGCTCTGCCCTGCGCCCGTGCCTCGGGACGCACACACCTGATGAGGCTGACCACGTGCTTGAAATAAAATGTTTCGGTGCTCACAGCAAACCAGGCTTCAGCTCAAGTCAGTCTCCTGTGCGAGGCAAGGACTTCCACGCCCGGCACCTGCCAAGCGAGGCAGGCTGCAGGCAGACAAGGCGGGCACAAAGGGAAAGAGTCCCTGCAAAGGGCTGAAAGTGGGCCTGCTCAGGGAGGAGGGGGAGGCTGCACTGGGGGAGGAAGGGAACACAGGTCATCACGGGCTGGAGGGCTTGGGGAAAGGAGCTGGAAACACAGAACGTCTTTGGCCAGCTCCTGGTGGGATCCCGCTGCGCTTGTGGATGAGCCACAAGTGACCTTGAAACTGGACTCTCGTGACCCAGGACAGACGCGTCTGGAAAGACCCAAGGGTTGCACTGAGGATTTGGGGAAGGAGCTTGCCTTCGAGCCCCACATATGCCAAAGACTTCATTTCCATCCTGTGTCGCGGTTTAACCCCAGCCGGCAACCAAACACTACCGGCAACCAAACGCCACGCAGCCACTTGCGCACTCCCCCCCCCCCCCCCCGGTGGGGTGGGGAGGAGAATCAGAAAGCAATGTAAAAGTGGAGGGTTGAGATAAGAACAATGTAATAATTTAAACAGAAGAAAGAGTGAAGAACAACAGTAACAATACCAAGAAGAAGAAGAATAACAACAATAACGATTAGGATGGAAAGGTGGGGGGAAAGGGTAAAATCAAAAGGAAGGGAGAAGGAAAAAAAGGAAATGATGCCCAGTACAACTGCTCACCACCCGCTGACCGATGCCCAGCCAGTCCCTGAGCAAGAATCCCCCCGCCAGCTAACCCTCCAAGTTTCTATACCAAGCATGACGTCCCACGGGATGGAATACCTCTGTGGCTGGTTCAGGTCAGCTGACCTGGCTGTGTGCCTTCCCAGTCTCTTGTGCCCCTCCAGCATTCTGGCTGGCAAGGCCCAAGAAACCAAAAAGGCCTTGACTTAGCAGAAACGCTAGGCAGCAACAACCGAAAACATCAGTGCGGCTACCAACGTTGTTCTCACATCATAGCCAAAACACAGCACTTCACTAGCTACGAAGAAGAAAGTTAACTCCATGCCAGCTGAAACCAGGACACGGGGCCATCTCCTACTCGGCATGTGCTGCACAGGTCTTTGTAGCCTTCTTGATTGGTGCTGACGTGCGGAATCAAACTCTACAACTCAAGGAGGGTTATCAAGCAGGTATGTTTATCGGGGCTCCGGCTGCAAGGGGGATCGCTCCTCCTCACTTGCACACCCAGGGCTTAAGTAAGCAGATCCCTATTACACAGAAGCATACATATTCATTAGATTCCCGAGAAAAGGCGGGGTTATTACCATTCGGTCCAGGAACTCAGTATCATAAGCCTCCTCACTCTGGCGCGGGTGCATTGACACCTGCTGGTCCTGGGCTGGGCTCTCTGGGAGGAAGGCTCGCACCCTTCCTCAGGATGTACTTTTCCCTTTGGCGCGCAGTGCTGAGAAGCCCACACCAGCAAGCGCAGAGCCAGGTTGTACTGGTTCTCTTCCCGGCTCGTACATCTTGCAGACAACATAGTTCTTGCTTACAACGTAGCTAGTCGATCGGTATCGACACGTGCAGACCGTAGTGTCCTTGTTAGTCAGTCTGTTAAACACAAGTGCTGAAGCACCAGTTGCAAGGTCTGCATATTTACCGAATGATTTTCAACTTGAACTATCTCAGTGCAGAGTCTTTACTTCTGAGCGTCATGGCCTGTGACCGCCTTGCTGCCATCCGAAAAGCCCTGCACACTGGGACCCTCCTAGGTGGCAGAGCTTGTGTCCACACGGCAGCAGCTGCCTTGGGCCAGGGGGTTGCTCAGCCCAGCAGCACCAGCAAGTGTGGAATTGAAACCGGGAGCGAAGCCGCTAAGACAAAACCAGTATCCTATGAAGTTGGAATCCTGGCTCGGACTGGAGCCTAGAAGTCATAATTGCCTAAAACAGGGGTTGTTGCAAAGCCACATGCCCAGGAGCAGCATGTAGTACAACATCTAAGGGCTGTTAATGAGATAGCGATTGACCAACACCCGGTGCTGCCTAATCCTCCCACTTTCTTAACAGCGACAGGGGATTCTAATGTCTGTTTTACAGCATTGGACTTCGAAGGCGCCTTTTTGGCGTTCTGATTGTATGTCGTCGGCCGTGCATAGCAGGTGCCACAGCTGCCCTCTGCAGTGTTGCTCCAGAAACACAATCCAACCCAGAGAGAGCAGGGACACGAAGCCTGCCAGAGGGCATTGCTGTGGCTGACATAGCCAGTGAGGACTGTGCTGCGTGTGCCTTCCCCTGTGCTGCGTGCAGGAAGGTTGGCACTGCTGGGCTAGGCTTGGCTTATTTGGCTTGCCCGTCACTGCTTGCCTGCCATGACCATCAAGAGAGTGTCTCTTCAAGAGCCAAGCATGCGCGTGCTGCCTCTAGTGGTTGCGTTCTCTGTTGTGTGTCTCTTTATTGGGCAGGAGCAGGTGGCAAAGGGCTGCCGAGAGCAGGGCGGCAGTGACCTTCGCAAAGAGGTAGCGCCGCCACGCTTGGTTTTTCCTGTGAGCTGTTAGCAGGCAGAGCCGGGAGCCAGGCGCTGCTGCCTGCCACGGGGCCTGCCCACCCTCATCGCGCAAAGGGAGCATTCCACGGGGCTCTGTGGGGGCTGTGCGATCCCAGCTCCTGCCTCCCGTCCTGCTTGGAACCCCTCCTGTTGCCCCCCTCCCCGCAGAGGCCACCACGCCCAGCCCCGTGGCAACCAGCCACTCTGTGACATCACCCCCGGGGCCAAGGGCATCCTGGGCACCGCGAGTTCGGGGGGCAGTATGTTGGCGGCTGCACTGGCGGTGACAAGCCCTCCTCCTTGCAGCTGCCACGTGTCACTGGCAGGGATGGATTTGCTGCGCCTCCTCCTCATCCTGCTGGCCATGTGCTGTCCTGCGTACGGCACATGGGACAGCTGTGGGTAAGTGGCCCGAGGCTCTGGGAGGGAGCTTGGGCAAGCCCTTGTGGGCTTGGCTGGAGGGCAGCCAGTGTGGGAGGCTCATTTCCTTGCCAGCACGCAGGCTGTTGGCAGTACTCACCTACGGGGCTAAAGCAGAAAGAGGCAGGGTGTGGACACACACGTGCCCCACAGGCTTCCCCAGCCCTGCTGGCCAGGCAGCGCCTTGTGGGGAGGGAAGACGGCTGACCGTGAGCCGTAGGGGCGCCAGCCATCCAGCAGGACACTAAGGAGTTTCTCTTTACAGAGGGACCTGCGGGCTCCGGCCCATGGCTTTTCAGTACGGCATGTCGCGCGTCGTGGGTGGCACAGATGCCCAGGCAGGGGCCTGGCCCTGGATCGTCAGCATCCAGAATCCCTGGCAAGCGGGCACGGGTCATACCTGCGGAGGCTCCCTCATCAGCGCACAGTGGGTCCTGACAGCAGCCCACTGCTTCATCGAGGCCAGGTAAGGCGCCACCGGGAACGCGCATAGCCCCACAACACTAGCGCTTGCCCCGTGCGCAGCAGCACGGGCTACTCCCGCCCCGTTTCCTCGCAGGACACCCAGGGCCTGGGTGCTCCTGGAGCCTAAGGCACGCGAGGCCAGTCACACCCTCCCGAGCGCTGCTCTCCTCTCTCCCTCGTCAAGCGGAAGGCAGGGCAACGGCTGGGCTGCTGCAGCACGTGGCTGTGCTCCCTCTGAGTCCTCTCCCCATTTGCCTTCCAGCTACATCACCATGTGGCGCGTGGTGATCGGTGCCACCCGGCTGACTCAGCTGGGCCCTGAGGCCCAGGTGCGCAACATCAAGCGGCTGCTCCTTCACC
The DNA here is from genome assembly GCF_023638135.1 of Falco biarmicus. Classification (NCBI taxonomy): domain Eukaryota; kingdom Metazoa; phylum Chordata; class Aves; order Falconiformes; family Falconidae; genus Falco; species Falco biarmicus. Next base: position 103,874,466 of record NC_079290.1, read on the forward strand.
AAGGCTACAGTAACATCACGCAGAGGAACGACATTGCCTTGCTGGAGCTGGACCAGCCTGTGCAGTGCAACGCCTACGTTCAGCTTGCCTGCGTGCCCGATGCCTCGCTGAGAGTCTCGCAGCTGAAAAACTGCTACATCAGCGGCTGGGGTGCCACGACTGCAAGATGTGAGTACCGCGGAAGTACTCGTGTGCCGAGCGCAAGCTTGGCACGCTCGGGGCCATTGCTTGGGCTTCCTGACAGCAGAGGCCAGAGCCCGAGTCAGCCTGCGGGGACGTATGCCTCTTGAGAGATGGGCCTGAGCCCTTTCCCCAGAGCAAGGCGGAAGGCAAATGCCGCTATAACGCCTCTCAGGATGCAAAGCCAAGCGCGGGCGAGGCAAGGGATTCCGCCAGGCAGGGGAGGAGAAGTGCCAGTGAGCTGCTGCTTGCTAATTCCTTCCTGTGCTCACAGCTGGACGATCAACGGATGTGCTGCAGGAGGCCCAGGTCCGCCTCATTGATGTCAACGTCTGTAACAGCAGCCGGTGGTACAGAGGGGCCATCCACACGCACAACGTCTGTGCTGGCTATCCGCAGGGCGGCATTGACACCTGCCAGGTAGGAGCGTGCTACGAGCCAAGCCCCGTAGCACAGGCAGCCCCGCCACACGCAACTACGCCAACATGGCCCGGCATGTGCTTGGCCTGGCCAGTGCCCCTCCCACTTCAGGTCCCCACCGCCGGGGGGGCTTATACCCCCTTCCCCATCGGCAGGCCCCTGCCCAGTGCCCCTCTTGTCCCAGAGGCATGGCACTCTGCCCAGAAAGCCCTCCTAGTGTTCCTGGCAGCCCACGGCTCCCCATCCCAAGCCTGCCACAGCTCTCTTCCACACACCCACCATCACCGTGCAGTGAGGAGAGCCAGCCCCACCTTACAAGCCCACCACCCCTTCCCAGGCAAGGCTCGCTCGACACAGCCTCGCTCTGCAGGGAACACAGCTCCGGCAGGTGCCGTCAGAGAGAAGGAGCCAACCCCCGTGCTGACGGTGGCCACCCAACAACCCCTTTGTCCTCTCTCCTCCTCTGCAGGGGGACAGCGGTGGGCCTCTCGTGTGCCAAGACAGCAGTGCAGACTACTTCTGGCTTGTTGGTGTCACCAGCTGGGGGAGAGGCTGTGCCCGAGCCAGGCAGCCCGGAGTCTACACCTCCACTCAGCACTTCTACGACTGGATCCTGCTACAGATGGGCCTGCGCCCAGCAGTGAGGGCTACTCCAACAGCACGCGCTTGGAGTCATTTTGTCACCACCTCAAGCCCCGTTCCGAGGCCAAGGCCCACAGCAGCGCAGTCGGGCGGCTCCTGCCCGTTTCCAGTCCAGAAGCTGCTGGACTTCTTTAGCCAGCTGCAGGAGCTCCTGCACTACCTAAGGGGAAAAACGGTGTGAGCAGCAGGACAAACGGCACGCAGGGCAGGCTGCAGTGTGCCACCACCGTTTCCTTTGGGGCAATGCCTGCCGATGCAAAGGCCACCTCAGCGTCAAAGGGCTGCTCTGCCCTGCGCCCGTGCCTCGGGACGCACACACCTGATGAGGCTGACCACGTGCTTGAAATAAAATGTTTCGGTGCTCACAGCAAACCAGGCTTCAGCTCAAGTCAGTCTCCTGTGCGAGGCAAGGACTTCCACGCCCGGCACCTGCCAAGCGAGGCAGGCTGCAGGCAGACAAGGCGGGCACAAAGGGAAAGAGTCCCTGCAAAGGGCTGAAAGTGGGCCTGCTCAGGGAGGAGGGGGAGGCTGCACTGGGGGAGGAAGGGAACACAGGTCATCACGGGCTGGAGGGCTTGGGGAAAGGAGCTGGAAACACAGAACGTCTTTGGCCAGCTCCTGGTGGGATCCCGCTGCGCTTGTGGATGAGCCACAAGTGACCTTGAAACTGGACTCTCGTGACCCAGGACAGACGCGTCTGGAAAGACCCAAGGGTTGCACTGAGGATTTGGGGAAGGAGCTTGCCTTCGAGCCCCACATATGCCAAAGACTTCATTTCCATCCTGTGTCGCGGTTTAACCCCAGCCGGCAACCAAACACTACCGGCAACCAAACGCCACGCAGCCACTTGCGCACTCCCCCCCCCCCCCCCCGGTGGGGTGGGGAGGAGAATCAGAAAGCAATGTAAAAGTGGAGGGTTGAGATAAGAACAATGTAATAATTTAAACAGAAGAAAGAGTGAAGAACAACAGTAACAATACCAAGAAGAAGAAGAATAACAACAATAACGATTAGGATGGAAAGGTGGGGGGAAAGGGTAAAATCAAAAGGAAGGGAGAAGGAAAAAAAGGAAATGATGCCCAGTACAACTGCTCACCACCCGCTGACCGATGCCCAGCCAGTCCCTGAGCAAGAATCCCCCCGCCAGCTAACCCTCCAAGTTTCTATACCAAGCATGACGTCCCACGGGATGGAATACCTCTGTGGCTGGTTCAGGTCAGCTGACCTGGCTGTGTGCCTTCCCAGTCTCTTGTGCCCCTCCAGCATTCTGGCTGGCAAGGCCCAAGAAACCAAAAAGGCCTTGACTTAGCAGAAACGCTAGGCAGCAACAACCGAAAACATCAGTGCGGCTACCAACATTGTTCTCACATCATAGCCAAAACACAGCACTTCACTAGCTACGAAGAAGAAAGTTAACTCCATGCCAGCTGAAACCAGGACACGGGGCCATCTCCTACTCGGCATGTGCTGCACAGGTCTTTGTAGCCTTCTTGATTGGTGCTGACGTGCGGAATCAAACTCTACAACTCAAGGAGGGTTATCAAGCAGGTATGTTTATCGGGGCTCCGGCTGCAAGGGGGATCGCTCCTCCTCACTTGCACACCCAGGGCTTAAGTAAGCAGATCCCTATTACACAGAAGCATACATATTCATTAGATTCCCGAGAAAAGGCGGGGTTATTACCATTCGGTCCAGGAACTCGGTATCATAAGCCTCCTCACTCTGGCGCGGGTGCATTGACACCTGCTGGTCCTGGGCTGGGCTCTCTGGGAGGAAGGCTCGCACCCTTCCTCAGGATGTACTTTTCCCTTTGGCGCGCAGTGCTGAGGAGTCCACACCAGCAAGCGCAGAGCCAGGTTGTACTGGTTCTCTTCCCGGCTCGTACATCTTGCAGACAACATAGTTCTTGCTGACAACGTAGCTAGTCGATCGGTATCGACACGTGCAGACCGTAGTGTCCTTGTTAGTCAGTCTGTTAAACACAAGTGCTGAAGCACCAGTTGCAAGGTCTGCATATTTACCGAATGATTTTCAGCTTGAACTATCTCCGTGCAGAGTCTTTACTTCTGAGCGTCATGGCCTGTGACCGCCTTGCTGCCATCCGAAAAGCCCTGCACACTGGGACCCTCCTAGGTGGCAGAGCTTGTGTCCACACGGCAGCAGCTGCCTTGGGCCAGGGGGTTGCTCAGCCCAGCAGCACCAGCAAGTGTGGAATTGAAACCGGGAGCGAAGCCGCTAAGACAAAACCAGTATCCTATGAAGTTGGAATCCTGGCTCGGACTGGAGCCTAGAAGTCATAATTGCCTAAAACAGGGGTTGTTGCAAAGCCACATGCCCAGGAGCAGCATGTAGTACAACATCTAAGGGCTGTTAATGAGATAGCGATTGACCAACACCCGGTGCTGCCTAATCCTCCCACTTTCTTAACAGCGACAGGGGATTCTAATGTCTGTTTTACAGCATTGGACTTCGAAGGCGCCTTTTTGGCGTTCTGATTGTATGTCGTCGGCCGTGCATAGCAGGTGCCACAGCTGCCCTCTGCAGTGTTGCTCCAGAAACACAATCCAACCCAGAGAGAGCAGGGACACGAAGCCTGCCAGAGGGCATTGCTGTGGCTGACATAGCCAGTGAGGACTGTGCTGCGTGTGCCTTTCCCTGTGCTGCGTGCAGGAAGGTTGGCACTGCTGGGCTAGGCTTGGCTTATTTGGCTTGCCCGTCACTGCTTGCCTGCCACGACCATCAAGAGAGTGTCTCTTCAAGAGCCAAGCATGCGCGTGCTGCCTCTAGTGGTTGCGTTCTCTGTTGTGTGTCTCTTTATTGGGCAGGAGCAGGTGGCAAAGGGCTGCCGAGAGCAGGGCGGCAGTGACCTTCGCAAAGAGGTAGCGCCGCCACGCTTGGTTTTTCCTGTGAGCTGTTAGCAGGCAGAGCCGGGAGCCAGGCGCTGCTGCCTGCCACGGGGCCTGCCCACCCTCATCGCGCAAAGGGAGCATTCCACGGGGCTCTGTGGGGGCTGTGCGATCCCAGCTCCTGCCTCCCGTCCTGCTTGGAACCCCTCCTGTTGCCCCCCTCCCCGCAGAGGCCACCACGCCCAGCCCCGTGGCAACCAGCCACTCTGTGACATCACCCCCGGGGCCAAGGGCATCCTGGGCACCGCGAGTTCGGGGGGCAGTATGTTGGCGGCTGCACTGGCGGTGACAAGCCCTCCTCCTTGCAGCTGCCACGTGTCACTGGCAGGGATGGATTTGCTGCGCCTCCTCCTCATCCTGCTGGCCATGTGCTGTCCTGCGTACGGCACATGGGACAGCTGTGGGTAAGTGGCCCGAGGCTCTGGGAGGGAGCTTGGGCAAGCCCTTGTGGGCTTGGCTGGAGGGCAGCCAGTGTGGGAGGCTCATTTCCTTGCCAGCACGCAGGCTGTTGGCAGTACTCACCTACGGGGCTAAAGCAGAAAGAGGCAGGGTGTGGACACACACGTGCCCCACAGGCTTCCCCAGCCCTGCTGGCCAGGCAGCGCCTTGTGGGGAGGGAAGACGGCTGACCGTGAGCCGTAGGGGCGCCAGCCATCCAGCAGGACACTAAGGAGTTTCTCTTTACAGAGGGACCTGCGGGCTCCGGCCCATGGCTTTTCAGTACGGCATGTCGCGCGTCGTGGGTGGCACAGATGCCCAGGCAGGGGCCTGGCCCTGGATCGTCAGCATCCAGAATCCCTGGCAAGCGGGCACGGGTCATACCTGCGGAGGCTCCCTCATCAGCGCACAGTGGGTCCTGACAGCAGCCCACTGCTTCATCGAGGCCAGGTAAGGCGCCACCGGGAACGCGCATAGCCCCACAACACTAGCGCTTGCCCCGTGCGCAGCAGCACGGGCTACTCCCGCCCCGTTTCCTCGCAGGACACCCAGGGCCTGGGTGCTCCTGGAGCCTAAGGCACGCGAGGCCAGTCACACCCTCCCGAGCGCTGCTCTCCTCTCTCCCTCGTCAAGCGGAAGGCAGGGCAACGGCTGGGCTGCTGCAGCACGTGGCTGTGCTCCCTCTGAGTCCTCTCCCCATTTGCCTTCCAGCTACATCACCATGTGGCGCGTGGTGATCGGTGCCACCCGGCTGACTCAGCTGGGCCCTGAGGCCCAGGTGCGCAACATCAAGCGGCTGCTCCTTCACCAAGGCTACAGTAACATCACGCAGAGGAACGACATTGCCTTGCTGGAGCTGGACCAGCCTGTGCAGTGCAACGCCTACGTTCAGCTTGCCTGCGTGCCCGATGCCTCGCTGAGAGTCTCGCAGCTGAAAAACTGCTACATCAGCGGCTGGGGTGCCACGACTGCAAGATGTGAGTACCGCGGAAGTACTCGTGTGCCGAGCGCAAGCTTGGCACGCTCGGGGCCATTGCTTGGGCTTCCTGACAGCAGAGGCCAGAGCCCGAGTCAGCCTGCGGGGACGTATGCCTCTTGAGAGATGGGCCTGAGCCCTTTCCCCAGAGCAAGGCGGAAGGCAAATGCCGCTATAACGCCTCTCAGGATGCAAAGCCAAGCGCGGGCGAGGCAAGGGATTCCGCCAGGCAGGGGAGGAGAAGTGCCAGTGAGCTGCTGCTTGCTAATTCCTTCCTGTGCTCACAGCTGGACGATCAACGGATGTGCTGCAGGAGGCCCAGGTCCGCCTCATTGATGTCAACGTCTGTAACAGCAGCCGGTGGTACAGAGGGGCCATCCACACGCACAACGTCTGTGCTGGCTATCCGCAGGGCGGCATTGACACCTGCCAGGTAGGAGCGTGCTACGAGCCAAGCCCCGTAGCACAGGCAGCCCCGCCACACGCAACTACGCCAACATGGCCCGGCATGTGCTTGGCCTGGCCAGTGCCCCTCCCACTTCAGGTCCCCACCGCCGGGGGGGCTTATACCCCCTTCCCCATCGGCAGGCCCCTGCCCAGTGCCCCTCTTGTCCCAGAGGCATGGCACTCTGCCCAGAAAGCCCTCCTAGTGTTCCTGGCAGCCCACGGCTCCCCATCCCAAGCCTGCCACAGCTCTCTTCCACACACCCACCATCACCGTGCAGTGAGGAGAGCCAGCCCCACCTTACAAGCCCACCACCCCTTCCCAGGCAAGGCTCGCTCGACACAGCCTCGCTCTGCAGGGAACACAGCTCCGGCAGGTGCCGTCAGAGAGAAGGAGCCAACCCCCGTGCTGACGGTGGCCACCCAACAACCCCTTTGTCCTCTCTCCTCCTCTGCAGGGGGACAGCGGTGGGCCTCTCGTGTGCCAAGACAGCAGTGCAGACTACTTCTGGCTTGTTGGTGTCACCAGCTGGGGGAGAGGCTGTGCCCGAGCCAGGCAGCCCGGAGTCTACACCTCCACTCAGCACTTCTACGACTGGATCCTGCTACAGATGGGCCTGCGCCCAGCAGTGAGGGCTACTCCAACAGCACGCGCTTGGAGTCATTTTGTCACCACCTCAAGCCCCGTTCCGAGGCCAAGGCCCACAGCAGCGCAGTCGGGCGGCTCCTGCCCGTTTCCAGTCCAGAAGCTGCTGGACTTCTTTAGCCAGCTGCAGGAGCTCCTGCACTACCTAAGGGGAAAAACGGTGTGAGCAGCAGGACAAACGGCACGCAGGGCAGGCTGCAGTGTGCCACCACCGTTTCCTTTGGGGCAATGCCTGCCGATGCAAAGGCCACCTCAGCGTCAAAGGGCTGCTCTGCCCTGCGCCCGTGCCTCGGGACGCACACACCTGATGAGGCTGACCACGTGCTTGAAATAAAATGTTTCGGTGCTCACAGCAAACCAGGCTTCAGCTCAAGTCAGTCTCCTGTGCGAGGCAAGGACTTCCACGCCCGGCACCTGCCAAGCGAGGCAGGCTGCAGGCAGACAAGGCGGGCACAAAGGGAAAGAGTCCCTGCAAAGGGCTGAAAGTGGGCCTGCTCAGGGAGGAGGGGGAGGCTGCACTGGGGGAGGAAGGGAACACAGGTCATCACGGGCTGGAGGGCTTGGGGAAAGGAGCTGGAAACACAGAACGTCTTTGGCCAGCTCCTGGTGGGATCCCGCTGCGCTTGTGGATGAGCCACAAGTGACCTTGAAACTGGACTCTCGTGACCCAGGACAGACGCGTCTGGAAAGACCCAAGGGTTGCACTGAGGATTTGGGGAAGGAGCTTGCCTTCGAGCCCCACATATGCCAAAGACTTCATTTCCATCCTGTGTCGCGGTTTAACCCCAGCCGGCAACCAAACACTACCGGCAACCAAACGCCACGCAGCCACTTGCGCACTCCCCCCCCCCCCCCCCGGTGGGGTGGGGAGGAGAATCAGAAAGCAATGTAAAAGTGGAGGGTTGAGATAAGAACAATGTAATAATTTAAACAGAAGAAAGAGTGAAGAACAACAGTAACAATACCAAGAAGAAGAAGAATAACAACAATAACGATTAGGATGGAAAGGTGGGGGGAAAGGGTAAAATCAAAAGGAAGGGAGAAGGAAAAAAAGGAAATGATGCCCAGTACAACTGCTCACCACCCGCTGACCGATGCCCAGCCAGTCCCTGAGCAAGAATCCCCCCGCCAGCTAACCCTCCAAGTTTCTATACCAAGCATGACGTCCCACGGGATGGAATACCTCTGTGGCTGGTTCAGGTCAGCTGACCTGGCTGTGTGCCTTCCCAGTCTCTTGTGCCCCTCCAGCATTCTGGCTGGCAAGGCCCAAGAAACCAAAAAGGCCTTGACTTAGCAGAAACGCTAGGCAGCAACAACCGAAAACATCAGTGCGGCTACCAACATTGTTCTCACATCATAGCCAAAACACAGCACTTCACTAGCTACGAAGAAGAAAGTTAACTCCATGCCAGCTGAAACCAGGACACGGGGCCATCTCCTACTCGGCATGTGCTGCACAGGTCTTTGTAGCCTTCTTGATTGGTGCTGACGTGCGGAATCAAACTCTACAACTCAAGGAGGGTTATCAAGCAGGTATGTTTATCGGGGCTCCGGCTGCAAGGGGGATCGCTCCTCCTCACTTGCACACCCAGGGCTTAAGTAAGCAGATCCCTATTACACAGAAGCATACATATTCATTAGATTCCCGAGAAAAGGCGGGGTTATTACCATTCGGTCCAGGAACTCGGTATCATAAGCCTCCTCACTCTGGCGCGGGTGCATTGACACCTGCTGGTCCTGGGCTGGGCTCTCTGGGAGGAAGGCTCGCACCCTTCCTCAGGATGTACTTTTCCCTTTGGCGCGCAGTGCTGAGGAGTCCACACCAGCAAGCGCAGAGCCAGGTTGTACTGGTTCTCTTCCCGGCTCGTACATCTTGCAGACAACATAGTTCTTGCTGACAACGTAGCTAGTCGATCGGTATCGACACGTGCAGACCGTAGTGTCCTTGTTAGTCAGTCTGTTAAACACAAGTGCTGAAGCACCAGTTGCAAGGTCTGCATATTTACCGAATGATTTTCAGCTTGAACTATCTCCGTGCAGAGTCTTTACTTCTGAGCGTCATGGCCTGTGACCGCCTTGCTGCCATCCGAAAAGCCCTGCACACTGGGACCCTCCTAGGTGGCAGAGCTTGTGTCCACACGGCAGCAGCTGCCTTGGGCCAGGGGGTTGCTCAGCCCAGCAGCACCAGCAAGTGTGGAATTGAAACCGGGAGCGAAGCCGCTAAGACAAAACCAGTATCCTATGAAGTTGGAATCCTGGCTCGGACTGGAGCCTAGAAGTCATAATTGCCTAAAACAGGGGTTGTTGCAAAGCCACATGCCCAGGAGCAGCATGTAGTACAACATCTAAGGGCTGTTAATGAGATAGCGATTGACCAACACCCGGTGCTGCCTAATCCTCCCACTTTCTTAACAGCGACAGGGGATTCTAATGTCTGTTTTACAGCATTGGACTTCGAAGGCGCCTTTTTGGCGTTCTGATTGTATGTCGTCGGCCGTGCATAGCAGGTGCCACAGCTGCCCTCTGCAGTGTTGCTCCAGAAACACAATCCAACCCAGAGAGAGCAGGGACACGAAGCCTGCCAGAGGGCATTGCTGTGGCTGACATAGCCAGTGAGGACTGTGCTGCGTGTGCCTTTCCCTGTGCTGCGTGCAGGAAGGTTGGCACTGCTGGGCTAGGCTTGGCTTATTTGGCTTGCCCGTCACTGCTTGCCTGCCACGACCATCAAGAGAGTGTCTCTTCAAGAGCCAAGCATGCGCGTGCTGCCTCTAGTGGTTGCGTTCTCTGTTGTGTGTCTCTTTATTGGGCAGGAGCAGGTGGCAAAGGGCTGCCGAGAGCAGGGCGGCAGTGACCTTCGCAAAGAGGTAGCGCCGCCACGCTTGGTTTTTCCTGTGAGCTGTTAGCAGGCAGAGCCGGGAGCCAGGCGCTGCTGCCTGCCACGGGGCCTGCCCACCCTCATCGCGCAAAGGGAGCATTCCACGGGGCTCTGTGGGGGCTGTGCGATCCCAGCTCCTGCCTCCCGTCCTGCTTGGAACCCCTCCTGTTGCCCCCCTCCCCGCAGAGGCCACCACGCCCAGCCCCGTGGCAACCAGCCACTCTGTGACATCACCCCCGGGGCCAAGGGCATCCTGGGCACCGCGAGTTCGGGGGGCAGTATGTTGGCGGCTGCACTGGCGGTGACAAGCCCTCCTCCTTGCAGCTGCCACGTGTCACTGGCAGGGATGGATTTGCTGCGCCTCCTCCTCATCCTGCTGGCCATGTGCTGTCCTGCGTACGGCACATGGGACAGCTGTGGGTAAGTGGCCCGAGGCTCTGGGAGGGAGCTTGGGCAAGCCCTTGTGGGCTTGGCTGGAGGGCAGCCAGTGTGGGAGGCTCATTTCCTTGCCAGCACGCAGGCTGTTGGCAGTACTCACCTACGGGGCTAAAGCAGAAAGAGGCAGGGTGTGGACACACACGTGCCCCACAGGCTTCCCCAGCCCTGCTGGCCAGGCAGCGCCTTGTGGGGAGGGAAGACGGCTGACCGTGAGCCGTAGGGGCGCCAGCCATCCAGCAGGACACTAAGGAGTTTCTCTTTACAGAGGGACCTGCGGGCTCCGGCCCATGGCTTTTCAGTACGGCATGTCGCGCGTCGTGGGTGGCACAGATGCCCAGGCAGGGGCCTGGCCCTGGATCGTCAGCATCCAGAATCCCTGGCAAGCGGGCACGGGTCATACCTGCGGAGGCTCCCTCATCAGCGCACAGTGGGTCCTGACAGCAGCCCACTGCTTCATCGAGGCCAGGTAAGGCGCCACCGGGAACGCGCATAGCCCCACAACACTAGCGCTTGCCCCGTGCGCAGCAGCACGGGCTACTCCCGCCCCGTTTCCTCGCAGGACACCCAGGGCCTGGGTGCTCCTGGAGCCTAAGGCACGCGAGGCCAGTCACACCCTCCCGAGCGCTGCTCTCCTCTCTCCCTCGTCAAGCGGAAGGCAGGGCAACGGCTGGGCTGCTGCAGCACGTGGCTGTGCTCCCTCTGAGTCCTCTCCCCATTTGCCTTCCAGCTACATCACCATGTGGCGCGTGGTGATCGGTGCCACCCGGCTGACTCAGCTGGGCCCTGAGGCCCAGGTGCGCAACATCAAGCGGCTGCTCCTTCACCAAGGCTACAGTAACATCACGCAGAGGAACGACATTGCCTTGCTGGAGCTGGACCAGCCTGTGCAGTGCAACGCCTACGTTCAGCTTGCCTGCGTGCCCGATGCCTCGCTGAGAGTCTCGCAGCTGAAAAACTGCTACATCAGCGGCTGGGGTGCCACGACTGCAAGATGTGAGTACCGCGGAAGTACTCGTGTGCCGAGCGCAAGCTTGGCACGCTCGGGGCCATTGCTTGGGCTTCCTGACAGCAGAGGCCAGAGCCCGAGTCAGCCTGCGGGGACGTATGCCTCTTGAGAGATGGGCCTGAGCCCTTTCCCCAGAGCAAGGCGGAAGGCAAATGCCGCTATAACGCCTCTCAGGATGCAAAGCCAAGCGCGGGCGAGGCAAGGGATTCCGCCAGGCAGGGGAGGAGAAGTGCCAGTGAGCTGCTGCTTGCTAATTCCTTCCTGTGCTCACAGCTGGACGATCAACGGATGTGCTGCAGGAGGCCCAGGTCCGCCTCATTGATGTCAACGTCTGTAACAGCAGCCGGTGGTACAGAGGGGCCATCCACACGCACAACGTCTGTGCTGGCTATCCGCAGGGCGGCATTGACACCTGCCAGGTAGGAGCGTGCTACGAGCCAAGCCCCGTAGCACAGGCAGCCCCGCCACACGCAACTACGCCAACATGGCCCGGCATGTGCTTGGCCTGGCCAGTGCCCCTCCCACTTCAGGTCCCCACCGCCGGGGGGGCTTATACCCCCTTCCCCATCGGCAGGCCCCTGCCCAGTGCCCCTCTTGTCCCAGAGGCATGGCACTCTGCCCAGAAAGCCCTCCTAGTGTTCCTGGCAGCCCACAGCTCCCCATCCCAAGCCTGCCACAGCTCTCTTCCACACACCCACCATCACCGTGCAGTGAGGAGAGCCAGCCCCACCTTACAAGCCCACCACCCCTTCCCAGGCAAGGCTCGCTCGACACAGCCTCGCTCTGCAGGGAACACAGCTCCGGCAGGTGCCGTCAGAGAGAAGGAGCCAACCCCCGTGCTGACGGTGGCCACCCAACAACCCCTTTGTCCTCTCTCCTCCTCTGCAGGGGGACAGCGGTGGGCCTCTCGTGTGCCAAGACAGCAGTGCAGACTACTTCTGGCTTGTTGGTGTCACCAGCTGGGGGAGAGGCTGTGCCCGAGCCAGGCAGCCCGGAGTCTACACCTCCACTCAGCACTTCTACGACTGGATCCTGCTACAGATGGGCCTGCGCCCAGCAGTGAGGGCTACTCCAACAGCACGCGCTTGGAGTCATTTTGTCACCACCTCAAGCCCCGTTCCGAGGCCAAGGCCCACAGCAGCGCAGTCGGGCAGCTCCTGCCCGTTTCCAGTCCAGAAGCTGCTGGACTTCTTTAGCCGGCTGCAGGAGCTCCTGCACTACCTAAGGGGAAAAACGGTGTGAGCAGCAGGACAAACGGCACGCAGGGCAGGCTGCAGTGTGCCACCACCGTTTCCTTTGGGGCAATGCCTGCCGATGCAAAGGCCACCTCAGCGTCAAAGGGCTGCTCCTCCCTGCGCCCGTGCCTCGGGACGCACACACCTGATGAGGCTGACCACGTGCTTGAAATAAAATGTTTCGGTGCTCACAGCAAACCAGGCTTCAGCTCAAGTCAGTCTCCTGTGCGAGGCAAGGACTTCCACGCCCGGCACCTGCCAAGCGAGGCAGGCTGCAGGCAGACAAGGCGGGCACAAAGGGAAAGAGTCCCTGCAAAGGGCTGAAAGTGGGCCTGCTCAGGGAGGAGGGGGAGGCTGCACTGGGGGAGGAAGGGAACACAGGTCATCACGGGCTGGAGGGCTTGGGGAAAGGAGCTGGAAACACAGAACGTCTTTGGCCAGCTCCTGGTGGGATCCCGCTGCGCTTGTGGATGAGCCACAAGTGACCTTGAAACTGGACTCTCGTGACCCAGGACAGACGCGTCTGGAAAGACCCAAGGGTTGCACTGAGGATTTGGGGAAGGAGCTTGCCTTCGAGCCCCACATATGCCACAGACTTCATTTCCATCCTGTGTCGCGGTTTAACCCCGGCCGGCAACCAAACGCTACCGGCAACCAAACGCCACGCAGCCACTTGCGCACTCCCCCCCCCCCCCCCGGTGGGGTGGGGAGGAGAATCAGAAAGCAATGTAAAGCTGGAGGGTTGAGATAAGAACAATGTAATAATTTAAACAGAAGAAAGAGTGAAGAACAACAGTAACAATACCAAGAAGAAGAAGAAGAACAACAATAACGATTAGGATGGAAAGGTGGGGGGAAAGGGTAAAATCAAAAGGAAGGGAAAAGGAAAAAAAGGAAATGATGCCCAGTACAACTGCTCACCACCCGCTGACCGATGCCCAGCCAGTCCCTGAGCAAGAATCCCCCCGCCAGCTAACCCTCCAAGTTTCTATACCAAGCATGACGTCCCACGGGATGGAATACCTCTGTGGCTGGTTCAGGTCAGCTGACCTGGCTGTGTGCCTTCCCAGTCTCTTGTGCCCCTCCAGCATTCTGGCTGGCAAGGCCCAAGAAACCAAAAAGGCCTTGACTTAGCAGAAACGCTAGGCAGCAACAACCGAAAACATCAGTGCGGCTACCAACATTGTTCTCACATCATAGCCAAAACACAGCACTTCACTAGCTACGAAGAAGAAAGTTAACTCCATGCCAGCTGAAACCAGGACACGGGGCCATCTCCTACTCGGCATGTGCTGCACAGGTCTTTGTAGCCTTCTTGATTGGTGCTGACGTGCGGAATCAAACTCTACAACTCAAGGAGGGTTATCAAGCAGGTATGTTTATCGGGGCTCCGGCTGCAAGGGGGATCGCTCCTCCTCACTTGCACACCCAGGGCTTAAGTAAGCAGATCCCTATTACACAGAAGCATACATATTCATTAGATTCCCAAGAAAAGGCGGGGTTATTACCATTCGGTCCAGGAACTCAGTATCATAAGCCTCCTCACTCTGGCGCGGGTGCATTGACACCTGCTGGTCCTGGGCTGGGCTCTCTGGGAGGAAGGCTCGCACCCTTCCTCAGGATGTACTTTTCCCTTTGGCGCGCAGTGCTGAGAAGCCCACACCAGCAAGCGCAGAGCCAGGTTGTACTGGTTCTCTTCCCGGCTCGTACATCTTGCAGACAACATAGTTCTTGCTTACAACGTAGCTAGTCGATCGGTATCGACACGTGCAGACCGTAGTGTCCTTGTTAGTCAGTCTGTTAAACACAAGTGCTGAAGCACCAGTTGCAAGGTCTGCATATTTACCGAATGATTTTCAGCTTGAACTATCTCCGTGCAGAGTCTTTACTTCTGAGCGTCATGGCCTGTGACCGCCTTGCTGCCATCCGAAAAGCCCTGCACACTGGGACCCTCCTAGGTGGCAGAGCTTGTGTCCACACGGCAGCAGCTGCCTTGGGCCAGGGGGTTGCTCAGCCCAGCAGCACCAGCAAGTGTGGAATTGAAACCGGGAGCGAAGCCGCTAAGACAAAACCAGTATCCTATGAAGTTGGAATCCTGGCTCGGGCTGGAGCCTAGAAGTCATAATTGCCTAAAACAGGGGTTGTTGCAAAGCCACATGCCCAGGAGCAGCATGTAGTACAACATCTAAGGGCTGTTAATGAGATAGCGATTGACCAACACCCGGTGCTGCCTAATCCTCCCACTTTCTTAACAGCGACAGGGGATTCTAATGTCTGTTTTACAGCATTGGACTTCGAAGGCGCCTTTTTGGCGTTCTGATTGTATGTCCTCGGCCGTGCATAGCAGGTGCCACAGCTGCCCTCTGCAGTGTTGCTCCAGAAACACAATCCAACCCAGAGAGAGCAGGGACACGAAGCCTGCCAGAGGGCGTTGCTGTGGCTGACATAGCCAGTGAGGACTGTGCTGCGTGTGCCTTCCCCTGTGCTGCGTGCAGGAAGGTTGGCACTGCTGGGCTAGGCTTGGCTTATTTGGCTTGCCCGTCACTGCTTGCCTGCCATGACCATCAAGAGAGTGTCTCTTCAAGAGCCAAGCATGCGCGTGCTGCCTCTAGTGGTTGCGTTCTCTGTTGTGTGTCTCTTTATTGGGCAGGAGCAGGTGGCAAAGGGCTGCCGAGAGCAGGGCGGCAGTGACCTTCGCAAAGAGGTAGCGCCGCCACGCTTGGTTTTTCCTGTGAGCTGTTAGCAGGCAGAGCCGGGAGCCAGGCGCTGCTGCCTGCCACGGGGCCTGCCCACCCTCATCGCGCAAAGGGAGCATTCCACGGGGCTCTGTGGGGGCTGTGCGATCCCAGCTCCTGCCTCCCGTCCTGCTTGGAACCCCTCCTGTTGCCCCCCTCCCCGCAGAGGCCACCACGCCCAGCCCCGTGGCAACCAGCCACTCTGTGACATCACCCCCGGGGCCAAGGGCATCCTGGGCACCGCGAGTTCGGGGGGCAGTATGTTGGCGGCTGCACTGGCGGTGACAAGCCCTCCTCCTTGCAGCTGCCACGTGTCACTGGCAGGGATGGATTTGCTGCGCCTCCTCCTCATCCTGCTGGCCATGTGCTGTCCTGCGTACGGCACATGGGACAGCTGTGGGTAAGTGGCCCGAGGCTCTGGGAGGGAGCTTGGGCAAGCCCTTGTGGGCTTGGCTGGAGGGCAGCCAGTGTGGGAGGCTCATTTCCTTGCCAGCACGCAGGCTGTTGGCAGTACTCACCTACGGGGCTAAAGCAGAAAGAGGCAGGGTGTGGACACACACGTGCCCCACAGGCTTCCCCAGCCCTGCTGGCCAGGCAGCGCCTTGTGGGGAGGGAAGACGGCTGACCGTGAGCCGTAGGGGCGCCAGCCATCCAGCAGGACACTAAGGAGTTTCTCTTTACAGAGGGACCTGCGGGCTCCGGCCCATGGCTTTTCAGTACGGCATGTCGCGCGTCGTGGGTGGCACAGATGCCCAGGCAGGGGCCTGGCCCTGGATCGTCAGCATCCAGAATCCCTGGCAAGCGGGCACGGGTCATACCTGCGGAGGCTCCCTCATCAGCGCACAGTGGGTCCTGACAGCAGCCCACTGCTTCATCGAGGCCAGGTAAGGCGCCACCGGGAACGCGCATAGCCCCACAACACTAGCGCTTGCCCCGTGCGCAGCAGCACGGGCTACTCCCGCCCCGTTTCCTCGCAGGACACCCAGGGCCTGGGTGCTCCTGGAGCCTAAGGCACGCGAGGCCAGTCACACCCTCCCGAGCGCTGCTCTCCTCTCTCCCTCGTCAAGCGGAAGGCAGGGCAACGGCTGGGCTGCTGCAGCACGTGGCTGTGCTCCCTCTGAGTCCTCTCCCCATTTGCCTTCCAGCTACATCACCATGTGGCGCGTGGTGATCGGTGCCACCCGGCTGACTCAGCTGGGCCCTGAGGCCCAGGTGCGCAACATCAAGCGGCTGCTCCTTCACCAAGGCTACAGTAACATCACGCAGAGGAACGACATTGCCTTGCTGGAGCTGGACCAGCCTGTGCAGTGCAACGCCTACGTTCAGCTTGCCTGCGTGCCCGACGCCTCGCTGAGAGTCTCGCAGCTGAAAAACTGCTACATCAGCGGCTGGGGTGCCACGACTGCAAGATGTGAGTACCGCGGAAGTACTCGTGTGCCGAGCGCAAGCTTGGCACGCTCGGGGCCATTGCTTGGGCTTCCTGACAGCAGAGGCCAGAGCCCGAGTCAGCCTGCGGGGACGTATGCCTCTTGAGAGATGGGCCTGAGCCCTTTCCCCAGAGCAAGGCGGAAGGCAAATGCCGCTATAACGCCTCTCAGGATGCAAAGCCAAGCGCGGGCGAGGCAAGGGATTCCGCCAGGCAGGGGAGGAGAAGTGCCAGTGAGCTGCTGCTTGCTAATTCCTTCCTGTGCTCACAGCTGGACGATCAACGGATGTGCTGCAGGAGGCCCAGGTCCGCCTCATTGATGTCAACGTCTGTAACAGCAGCCGGTGGTACAGAGGGGCCATCCACACGCACAACGTCTGTGCTGGCTATCCGCAGGGCGGCATTGACACCTGCCAGGTAGGAGCGTGCTACGAGCCAAGCCCCGTAGCACAGGCAGCCCCGCCACACGCAACTACGCCAACATGGCCCGGCATGTGCTTGGCCTGGCCAGTGCCCCTCCCACTTCAGGTCCCCACCGCCGGGGGGGCTTATACCCCCTTCCCCATCGGCAGGCCCCTGCCCAGTGCCCCTCTTGTCCCAGAGGCATGGCACTCTGCCCAGAAAGCCCTCCTAGTGTTCCTGGCAGCCCACGGCTCCCCATCCCAAGCCTGCCACAGCTCTCTTCCACACACCCACCATCACCGTGCAGTGAGGAGAGCCAGCCCCACCTTACAAGCCCACCACCCCTTCCCAGGCAAGGCTCGCTCGACACAGCCTCGCTCTGCAGGGAACACAGCTCCGGCAGGTGCCGTCAGAGAGAAGGAGCCAACCCCCGTGCTGACGGTGGCCACCCAACAACCCCTTTGTCCTCTCTCCTCCTCTGCAGGGGGACAGCGGTGGGCCTCTCGTGTGCCAAGACAGCAGTGCAGACTACTTCTGGCTTGTTGGTGTCACCAGCTGGGGGAGAGGCTGTGCCCGAGCCAGGCAGCCCAGAGTCTACACCTCCACTCAGCACTTCTACGACTGGATCCTGCTACAGATGGGCCTGCGCCCAGCAGTGAGGGCTACTCCAACAGCACGCGCTTGGAGTCATTTTGTCACCACCTCAAGCCCCGTTCCGAGGCCAAGGCCCACAGCAGCGCAGTCGGGCGGCTCCTGCCCGTTTCCAGTCCAGAAGCTGCTGGACTTCTTTAGCCGGCTGCAGGAGCTCCTGCACTACCTAAGGGGAAAAACGGTGTGAGCAGCAGGACAAACGGCACGCAGGGCAGGCTGCAGTGTGCCACCACCGTTTCCTTTGGGGCAATGCCTGCCGATGCAAAGGCCACCTCAGCGTCAAAGGGCTGCTCTGCCCTGCGCCCGTGCCTCGGGACGCACACACCTGATGAGGCTGACCACGTGCTTGAAATAAAATGTTTCGGTGCTCACAGCAAACCAGGCTTCAGCTCAAGTCAGTCTCCTGTGCGAGGCAAGGACTTCCACGCCCGGCACCTGCCAAGCGAGGCAGGCTGCAGGCAGACAAGGCGGGCACAAAGGGAAAGAGTCCCTGCAAAGGGCTGAAAGTGGGCCTGCTCAGGGAGGAGGGGGAGGCTGCACTGGGGGAGGAAGGGAACACAGGTCATCACGGGCTGGAGGGCTTGGGGAAAGGAGCTGGAAACACAGAACGTCTTTGGCCAGCTCCTGGTGGGATCCCGCTGCGCTTGTGGATGAGCCACAAGTGACCTTGAAACTGGACTCTCGTGACCCAGGACAGACGCGTCTGGAAAGACCCAAGGGTTGCACTGAGGATTTGGGGAAGGAGCTTGCCTTCGAGCCCCACATATGCCAAAGACTTCATTTCCATCCTGTGTCGCGGTTTAACCCCAGCCGGCAACCAAACACTACCGGCAACCAAACGCCACGCAGCCACTTGCGCACTCCCCCCCCCCCCCCGGTGGGGTGGGGAGGAGAATCAGAAAGCAATGTAAAAGTGGAGGGTTGAGATAAGAACAATGTAATAATTTAAACAGAAGAAAGAGTGAAGAACAACAGTAACAATACCAAGAAGAAGAAGAAGAACAACAATAACGATTAGGATGGAAAGGTGGGGGGAAAGGGTAAAATCAAAAGGAAGGGAGAAGGAAAAAAAGGAAATGATGCCCAGTACAACTGCTCACCACCCGCTGACCGATGCCTAGCCAGTCCCTGAGCAAGAATCCCCCCGCCAGCTAACCCTCCAAGTTTCTATACCAAGCATGACGTCCCACGGGATGGAATACCTCTGTGGCTGGTTCAGGTCAGCTGACCTGGCTGTGTGCCTTCCCAGTCTCTTGTGCCCCTCCAGCATTCTGGCTGGCAAGGCCCAAGAAACCAAAAAGGCCTTGACTTAGCAGAAACGCTAGGCAGCAACAACCGAAAACATCAGTGCGGCTACCAACATTGTTCTCACATCATAGCCAAAACACAGCACTTCACTAGCTACGAAGAAGAAAGTTAACTCCATGCCAGCTGAAACCAGGACACGGGGCCATCTCCTACTCGGCATGTGCTGCACAGGTCTTTGTAGCCTTCTTGATTGGTGCTGACGTGCGGAATCAAACTCTACAACTCAAGGAGGGTTATCAAGCAGGTATGTTTATCGGGGCTCCGGCTGCAAGGGGGATCGCTCCTCCTCACTTGCACACCCAGGGCTTAAGTAAGCAGATCCCTATTACACAGAAGCATACATATTCATTAAAATTCCCAAGAAAAGGCGGGGTTATTACCATTCGGTCCAGGAACTCGGTATCATAAGCCTCCTCACTCTGGCGCGGGTGCATTGACACCTGCTGGTCCTGGGCTGGGCTCTCTGGGAGGAAGGCTCGCACCCTTCCTCAGGATGTACTTTTCCCTTTGGCGCGCAGTGCTGAGGAGTCCACACCAGCAAGCGCAGAGCCAGGTTGTACTGGTTCTCTTCCCGGCTCGTACATCTTGCAGACAACATAGTTCTTGCTTACAACGTAGCTAGTCGATCGGTATCGACACGTGCAGACCGTAGCGTCCTTGTTAGTCAGTCCGTTAAACACAAGTGCTGAAGCACCAGTTGCAAGGTCTGCATATTTACCGAATGATTTTCAGCTTGAACTATCTCCGTGCAGAGTCTTTACTTCTGAGCGTCATGGCCTGTGACCGCCTTGCTGCCATCCGAAAAGCCCTGCACACTGGGACCCTCCTAGGTGGCAGAGCTTGTGTCCACACGGCAGCAGCTGCCTTGGGCCAGGGGGTTGCTCAGCCCAGCAGCACCAGCAAGTGTGGAATTGAAACCGGGAGCGAAGCCCCTAAGACAAAACCAGTATCCTACGAAGTTGGAATCCTGGCTCGGACTGGAGCCTAGAAGTCATAATTGCCTAAAACAGGGGTTGTTGCAAAGCCACATGCCCAGGAGCAGCATGTAGTACAACATCTAAGGGCTGTTAATGAGATAGCGATTGACCAACACCCGGTGCTGCCTAATCCTCCCACTTTCTTAACAGCGACAGGGGATTCTAATGTCTGTTTTACAGCATTGGACTTCGAAGGCGCCTTTTTGGCGTTCTGATTGTATGTCGTCGGCCGTGCATAGCAGGTGCCACAGCTGCCCTCTGCAGTGTTGCTCCAGAACCACAATCCAACCCAGAGAGAGCAGGGACACGAAGCCTGCCAGAGGGCGTTGCTGTGGCTGACATAGCCAGTGAGGACTGTGCTGCGTGTGCCTTTCCCTGTGCTGCGTGCAGGAAGGTTGGCACTGCTGGGCTAGGCTTGGCTTATTTGGCTTGCCCGTCACTGCTTGCCTGCCACGACCATCAAGAGAGTGTCTCTTCAAGAGCCAAGCATGCGCGTGCTGCCTCTAGTGGTTGCGTTCTCTGTTGTGTGTCTCTTTATTGGGCAGGAGCAGGTGGCAAAGGGCTGCCGAGAGCAGGGCGGCAGTGACCTTCGCAAAGAGGTAGCGCCGCCACGCTTGGTTTTTCCTGTGAGCTGTTAGCAGGCAGAGCCGGGAGCCAGGCGCTGCTGCCTGCCACGGGGCCTGCCCACCCTCATCGCACAAAGGGAGCATTCCACGGGGCTCTGTGGGGGCTGTGCGATCCCAGCTCCTGCCTCCCGTCCTGCTTGGAACCCCTCCTGTGCCCCCCTCCCCGCAGAGGCCACCACGCCCAGCCCCGTGGCAACCAGCCACTCTGTGACATCACCCCCGGGGCCAAGGGCATCCTGGGCACCGCGAGTTCGGGGGGCAGTATGTTGGCGGCTGCACTGGCGGTGACAAGCCCTCCTCCTTGCAGCTGCCACGTGTCACTGGCAGGGATGGATTTGCTGCGCCTCCTCCTCATCCTGCTGGCCATGTGCTGTCCTGCGTACGGCACATGGGACAGCTGTGGGTAAGTGGCCCGAGGCTCTGGGAGGGAGCTTGGGCAAGCCCTTGTGGGCTTGGCTGGAGGGCAGCCAGTGTGGGAGGCTCATTTCCTTGCCAGCACGCAGGCTGTTGGCAGTACTCACCTACGGGGCTAAAGCAGAAAGAGGCAGGGTGTGGACACACACGTGCCCCACAGGCTTCCCCAGCCCTGCTGGCCAGGCAGCGCCTTGTGGGGAGGGAAGACGGCTGACCGTGAGCCGTAGGGGCGCCAGCCATCCAGCAGGACACTAAGGAGTTTCTCTTTACAGAGGGACCTGCGGGCTCCGGCCCATGGCTTTTCAGTACGGCATGTCGCGCGTCGTGGGTGGCACAGATGCCCAGGCAGGGGCCTGGCCCTGGATCGTCAGCATCCAGAATCCCTGGCAAGCGGGCACGGGTCATACCTGCGGAGGCTCCCTCATCAGCGCACAGTGGGTCCTGACAGCAGCCCACTGCTTCATCGAGGCCAGGTAAGGCGCCACCGGGAACGCGCATAGCCCCACAACACTAGCGCTTGCCCCGTGCGCAGCAGCACGGGCTACTCCCGCCCCGTTTCCTCGCAGGACACCCAGGGCCTGGGTGCTCCTGGAGCCTAAGGCACGCGAGGCCAGTCACACCCTCCCGAGCGCTGCTCTCCTCTCTCCCTCGTCAAGCGGAAGGCAGGGCAACGGCTGGGCTGCTGCAGCACGTGGCTGTGCTCCCTCTGAGTCCTCTCCCCATTTGCCTTCCAGCTACATCACCATGTGGCGCGTGGTGATCGGTGCCACCCGGCTGACTCAGCTGGGCCCTGAGGCCCAGGTGCGCAACATCAAGCGGCTGCTCCTTCACCAAGGCTACAGTAACATCACGCAGAGGAACGACATTGCCTTGCTGGAGCTGGACCAGCCTGTGCAGTGCAACGCCTACGTTCAGCTTGCCTGCGTGCCCGATGCCTCGCTGAGAGTCTCGCAGCTGAAAAACTGCTACATCAGCGGCTGGGGTGCCACGACTGCAAGATGTGAGTACCGCGGAAGTACTCGTGTGCCGAGCGCAAGCTTGGCACGCTCGGGGCCATTGCTTGGGCTTCCTGACAGCAGAGGCCAGAGCCCGAGTCAGCCTGCGGGGACGTATGCCTCTTGAGAGATGGGCCTGAGCCCTTTCCCCAGAGCAAGGCGGAAGGCAAATGCCGCTATAACGCCTCTCAGGATGCAAAGCCAAGCGCGGGCGAGGCAAGGGATTCCGCCAGGCAGGGGAGGAGAAGTGCCAGTGAGCTGCTGCTTGCTAATTCCTTCCTGTGCTCACAGCTGGACGATCAACGGATGTGCTGCAGGAGGCCCAGGTCCGCCTCATTGATGTCAACGTCTGTAACAGCAGCCGGTGGTACAGAGGGGCCATCCACACGCACAACGTCTGTGCTGGCTATCCGCAGGGCGGCATTGACACCTGCCAGGTAGGAGCGTGCTACGAGCCAAGCCCCGTAGCACAGGCAGCCCCGCCACACGCAACTACGCCAACATGGCCCGGCATGTGCTTGGCCTGGCCAGTGCCCCTCCCACTTCAGGTCCCCACCGCCGGGGGGGCTTATACCCCCTTCCCCATCGGCAGGCCCCTGCCCAGTGCCCCTCTTGTCCCAGAGGCATGGCACTCTGCCCAGAAAGCCCTCCTAGTGTTCCTGGCAGCCCACGGCTCCCCATCCCAAGCCTGCCACAGCTCTCTTCCACACACCCACCATCACCGTGCAGTGAGGAGAGCCAGCCCCACCTTACAAGCCCACCACCCCTTCCCAGGCAAGGCTCGCTCGACACAGCCTCGCTCTGCAGGGAACACAGCTCCGGCAGGTGCCGTCAGAGAGAAGGAGCCAACCCCCGTGCTGACGGTGGCCACCCAACAACCCCTTTGTCCTCTCTCCTCCTCTGCAGGGGGACAGCGGTGGGCCTCTCGTGTGCCAAGACAGCAGTGCAGACTACTTCTGGCTTGTTGGTGTCACCAGCTGGGGGAGAGGCTGTGCCCGAGCCAGGCAGCCCGGAGTCTACACCTCCACTCAGCACTTCTACGACTGGATCCTGCTACAGATGGGCCTGCGCCCAGCAGTGAGGGCTACTCCAACAGCACGCGCTTGGAGTCATTTTGTCACCACCTCAAGCCCCGTTCCGAGGCCAAGGCCCACAGCAGCGCAGTCGGGCGGCTCCTGCCCGTTTCCAGTCCAGAAGCTGCTGGACTTCTTTAGCCGGCTGCAGGAGCTCCTGCACTACCTAAGGGGAAAAACGGTGTGAGCAGCAGGACAAACGGCACGCAGGGCAGGCTGCAGTGTGCCACCACCGTTTTCTTTGGGGCAATGCCTGCCGATGCAAAGGCCACCTCAGCGTCAAAGGGCTGCTCTGCCCTGCGCCCGTGCCTCGGGACGCACACACCTGATGAGGCTGACCACGTGCTTGAAATAAAATGTTTCGGTGCTCACAGCAAACCAGGCTTCAGCTCAAGTCAGTCTCCTGTGCGAGGCAAGGACTTCCACGCCCGGCACCTGCCAAGCGAGGCAGGCTGCAGGCAGACAAGGCGGGCACAAAGGGAAAGAGTCCCTGCAAAGGGCTGAAAGTGGGCCTGCTCAGGGAGGAGGGGGAGGCTGCACTGGGGGAGGAAGGGAACACAGGTCATCACGGGCTGGAGGGCTTGGGGAAAGGAGCTGGAAACACAGAACGTCTTTGGCCAGCTCCTGGTGGGATCCCGCTGCGCTTGTGGATGAGCCACAAGTGACCTTGAAACTGGACTCTCGTGACCCAGGACAGACGCGTCTGGAAAGACCCAAGGGTTGCACTGAGGATTTGGGGAAGGAGCTTGCCTTCGAGCCCCACATATGCCAAAGACTTCATTTCCATCCTGTGTCGCGGTTTAACCCCAGCCGGCAACCAAACACTACCGGCAACCAAACGCCACGCAGCCACTTGCGCACTCCCCCCCCCCCCCCCGGTGGGGTGGGGAGGAGAATCAGAAAGCAATGTAAAAGTGGAGGGTTGAGATAAGAACAATGTAATAATTTAAACAGAAGAAAGAGTGAAGAACAACAGTAACAATACCAAGAAGAAGAAGAATAACAACAATAACGATTAGGATGGAAAGGTGGGGGGAAAGGGTAAAATCAAAAGGAAGGGAGAAGGAAAAAAAGGAAATGATGCCCAGTACAACTGCTCACCACCCGCTGACCGATGCCTAGCCAGTCCCTGAGCAAGAATCCCCCCGCCAGCTAACCCTCCAAGTTTCTATACCAAGCATGACGTCCCACGGGATGGAATACCTCTGTGGCTGGTTCAGGTCAGCTGACCTGGCTGTGTCCCTGCCCAGTCTCTTGTGCCCCTCCAGCATTCTGGCTGGCAAGGCCCAAGAAACCAAAAAGGCCTTGACTTAGCAGAAACGCTAGGCAGCAACAACCGAAAACATCAGTGCGGCTACCAACGTTGTTCTCACATCATAGCCAAAACACAGCACTTCACTAGCTACCAAGAAGAAAGTTAACTCCATGCCAGCTGAAACCAGGACACGGGGCCATCTCCTACTCGGCATGTGCTGCACAGGTCTTTGTAGCCTTCTTGATTGGTGCTGACGTGCGGAATCAAACTCTACAACTCAAGGAGGGTTATCAAGCAGGTATGTTTATCGGGGCTCCGGCTGCAAGGGGGATCGCTCCTCCTCACTTGCACACCCAGGGCTTAAGTAAGCAGATCCCTATTACACAGAAGCATACATATTCATTAGATTCCCAAGAAAAGGCGGGGTTATTACCATTCGGTCCAGGAACTCAGTATCATAAGCCTCCTCACTCTGGCGCGGGTGCATTGACACCTGCTGGTCCTGGGCTGGGCTCTCTGGGAGGAAGGCTCGCACCCTTCCTCAGGATGTACTTTTCCCTTTGGCGCGCAGTTCTGAGGAGCCCACACCAGCAAGCGCAGGGCCAGGTTGTACTGGTTCTCTTCCCGGCTCGTACATCTTGCAGACAACATAGTTCTTGCTTACAACGTAGCTAGTCGATCGGTATCGACACGTGCAGACCGTAGTGTCCTTGTTAGTCAGTCTGTTAAACACAAGTGCTGAAGCACCAGTTGCAAGGTCTGCATATTTACCGAATGATTTTCAGCTTGAACTATCTCCGTGCAGAGTCTTTACTTCTGAGCGTCATGGCCTGTGACCGCCTTGCTGCCATCCGAAAAGCCCTGCACACTGGGACCCTCCTAGGTGGCAGAGCTTGTGTCCACACGGCAGCAGCTGCCTTGGGCCAGGGGGTTGCTCAGCCCAGCAGCACCAGCAAGTGTGGAATTGAAACCGGGAGCGAAGCCGCTAAGACAAAACCAGTATCCTATGAAGTTGGAATCCTGGCTCGGACTGGAGCCTAGAAGTCATAATTGCCTAAAACAGGGGTTGTTGCAAAGCCACATGCCCAGGAGCAGCATGTAGTACAACATCTAAGGGCTGTTAATGAGATAGCAATTGACCGACACCCGGTGCTGCCTAATCCTCCCACTTTCTTAACAGCGACAGGGGATTCTAATGTCTGTTTTACAGCATTGGACTTCGAAGGCGCCTTTTTGGCGTTCTGATTGTATGTCCTCGGCCGTGCATAGCAGGTGCCACAGCTGCCCTCTGCAGTGTTGCTCCAGAACCACAATCCAACCCAGAGAGAGCAGGGACACGAAGCCTGCCAGAGGGCGTTGCTGTGGCTGACATAGCCAGTGAGGACTGTGCTGCGTGTGCCTTTCCCTGTGCTGCGTGCAGGAAGGTTGGCACTGCTGGGCTAGGCTTGGCTTATTTGGCTTGCCCGTCACTGCTTGCCTGCCATGACCATCAAGAGAGTGTCTCTTCAAGAGCCAAGCATGCGCGTGCTGCCTCTAGTGGTTGCGTTCTCTGTTGTGTGTCTCTTTATTGGGCAGGAGCAGGTGGCAAAGGGCTGCCGAGAGCAGGGCGGCAGTGACCTTCGCAAAGAGGTAGCGCCGCCACGCTTGGTTTTTCCTGTGAGCTGTTAGCAGGCAGAGCCGGGAGCCAGGCGCTGCTGCCTGCCACGGGGCCTGCCCACCCTCATCGCACAAAGGGAGCATTCCACGGGGCTCTGTGGGGGCTGTGCGATCCCAGCTCCTGCCTCCCGTCCTGCTTGGAACCCCTCCTGTTGCCCCCCCTCCCCGCAGAGGCCACCACGCCCAGCCCCGTGGCAACCAGCCACTCTGTGACATCACCCCCGGGGCCAAGGGCATCCTGGGCACCGCGAGTTCGGGGGGCAGTATGTTGGCGGCTGCACTGGCGGTGACAAGCCTTCCTCCTTGCAGCTGCCACGTGTCACTGGCAGGGATGGATTTGCTGCGCCTCCTCCTCATCCTGCTGGCCATGTGCTGTCCTGCGTACGGCACATGGGACAGCTGTGGGTAAGTGGCCCGAGGCTCTGGGAGGGAGCTTGGGCAAGCCCTTGTGGGCTTGGCTGGAGGGCAGCCAGTGTGGGGGGCTCATTTCCTTGCCAGCACGCAGGCTGTTGGCAGTACTCACCTACGGGGCTAAAGCAGAAAGAGGCAGGGTGTGGACACACACGTGCCCCACAGGCTTCCCCAGCCCTGCTGGCCAGGCAGCGCCTTGTGGGGAGGGAAGACGGCTGACCGTGAGCCGTAGGGGCGCCAGCCATCCAGCAGGACACTAAGGAGTTTCTCTTTACAGAGGGACCTGCGGGCTCCGGCCCATGGCTTTTCAGTACGGCATGTCGCGCGTCGTGGGTGGCACAGATGCCCAGGCAGGGGCCTGGCCCTGGATCGTCAGCATCCAGAATCCCTGGCAAGCGGGCACGGGTCATACCTGCGGAGGCTCCCTCATCAGCGCACAGTGGGTCCTGACAGCAGCCCACTGCTTCATCGAGGCCAGGTAAGGCGCCACCGGGAACGCGCATAGCCCCACAACACTAGCGCTTGCCCCGTGCGCAGCAGCACGGGCTACTCCCGCCCCGTTTCCTCGCAGGACACCCAGGGCCTGGGTGCTCCTGGAGCCTAAGGCACGCGAGGCCAGTCACACCCTCCCGAGCGCTGCTCTCCTCTCTCCCTCGTCAAGCGGAAGGCAGGGCAACGGCTGGGCTGCTGCAGCACGTGGCTGTGCTCCCTCTGAGTCCTCTCCCCATTTGCCTTCCAGCTACATCACCATGTGGCGCGTGGTGATCGGTGCCACCCGGCTGACTCAGCTGGGCCCTGAGGCCCAGGTGCGCAACATCAAGCGGCTGCTCCTTCACCAAGGCTACAGTAACATCACGCAGAGGAACGACATTGCCTTGCTGGAGCTGGACCAGCCTGTGCAGTGCAACGCCTACGTTCAGCTTGCCTGCGTGCCCGATGCCTCGCTGAGAGTCTCGCAGCTGAAAAACTGCTACATCAGCGGCTGGGGTGCCACGACTGCAAGATGTGAGTACCGCGGAAGTACTCGTGTGCCGAGCGCAAGCTTGGCACGCTCGGGGCCATTGCTTGGGCTTCCTGACAGCAGAGGCCAGAGCCCGAGTCAGCCTGCGGGGACGTATGCCTCTTGAGAGATGGGCCTGAGCCCTTTCCCCAGAGCAAGGCGGAAGGCAAATGCCGCTATAACGCCTCTCAGGATGCAAAGCCAAGCGCGGGCGAGGCAAGGGATTCCGCCAGGCAGGGGAGGAGAAGTGCCAGTGAGCTGCTGCTTGCTAATTCCTTCCTGTGCTCACAGCTGGACGATCAACGGATGTGCTGCAGGAGGCCCAGGTCCGCCTCATTGATGTCAACGTCTGTAACAGCAGCCGGTGGTACAGAGGGGCCATCCACACGCACAACGTCTGTGCTGGCTATCCGCAGGGCGGCATTGACACCTGCCAGGTAGGAGCGTGCTACGAGCCAAGCCCCGTAGCACAGGCAGCCCCGCCACACGCAACTACGCCAACATGGCCCGGCATGTGCTTGGCCTGGCCAGTGCCCCTCCCACTTCAGGTCCCCACCGCCGGGGGGGCTTATACCCCCTTCCCCATCGGCAGGCCCCTGCCCAGTGCCCCTCTTGTCCCAGAGGCATGGCACTCTGCCCAGAAAGCCCTCCTAGTGTTCCTGGCAGCCCACGGCTCCCCATCCCAAGCCTGCCACAGCTCTCTTCCACACACCCACCATCACCGTGCAGTGAGGAGAGCCAGCCCCACCTTACAAGCCCACCACCCCTTCCCAGGCAAGGCTCGCTCGACACAGCCTCGCTCTGCAGGGAACACAGCTCCGGCAGGTGCCGTCAGAGAGAAGGAGCCAACCCCCGTGCTGACGGTGGCCACCCAACAACCCCTTTGTCCTCTCTCCTCCTCTGCAGGGGGACAGCGGTGGGCCTCTCGTGTGCCAAGACAGCAGTGCAGACTACTTCTGGCTTGTTGGTGTCACCAGCTGGGGGAGAGGCTGTGCCCGAGCCAGGCAGCCCGGAGTCTACACCTCCACTCAGCACTTCTACGACTGGATCCTGCTACAGATGGGCCTGCGCCCAGCAGTGAGGGCTACTCCAACAGCACGCGCTTGGAGTCATTTTGTCACCACCTCAAGCCCCGTTCCGAGGCCAAGGCCCACAGCAGCGCAGTCGGGCGGCTCCTGCCCGTTTCCAGTCCAGAAGCTGCTGGACTTCTTTAGCCGGCTGCAGGAGCTCCTGCACTACCTAAGGGGAAAAACGGTGTGAGCAGCAGGACAAACGGCACGCAGGGCAGGCTGCAGTGTGCCACCACCGTTTCCTTTGGGGCAATGCCTGCCGATGCAAAGGCCACCTCAGCGTCAAAGGGCTGCTCTGCCCTGTGCCCGTGCCTCGGGACGCACACACCTGATGAGGCTGACCACGTGCTTGAAATAAAATGTTTCGGTGCTCACAGCAAACCAGGCTTCAGCTCAAGTCAGTCTCCTGTGCGAGGCAAGGACTTCCACGCCCGGCACCTGCCAAGCGAGGCAGGCTGCAGGCAGACAAGGCGGGCACAAAGGGAAAGAGTCCCTGCAAAGGGCTGAAAGTGGGCCTGCTCAGGGAGGAGGGGGAGGCTGCACTGGGGGAGGAAGGGAACACAGGTCATCACGGGCTGGAGGGCTTGGGGAAAGGAGCTGGAAACACAGAACGTCTTTGGCCAGCTCCTGGTGGGATCCCGCTGCGCTTGTGGATGAGCCACAAGTGACCTTGAAACTGGACTCTCGTGACCCAGGACAGACGCGTCTGGAAAGACCCAAGGGTTGCACTGAGGATTTGGGGAAGGAGCTTGCCTTCGAGCCCCACATATGCCAAAGACTTCATTTCCATCCTGTGTCGCGGTTTAACCCCAGCCGGCAACCAAACACTACCGGCAACCAAACGCCACGCAGCCACTTGCGCACTCCCCCCCCCCCCCCCCCCGGTGGGGTGGGGAGGAGAATCAGAAAGCAATGTAAAAGTGGAGGGTTGAGATAAGAACAATGTAATAATTTAAACAGAAGAAAGAGTGAAGAACAACAGTAACAATACCAAGAAGAAGAAGAAGAACAACAATAACGATTAGGATGGAAAGGTGGGGGGAAAGGGTAAAATCAAAAGGAAGGGAGAAGGAAAAAAAGGAAATGATGCCCAGTACAACTGCTCACCACCCGCTGACCGATGCCTAGCCAGTCCCTGAGCAAGAATCCCCCCGCCAGCTAACCCTCCAAGTTTCTATACCAAGCATGACGTCCCACGGGATGGAATACCTCTGTGGCTGGTTCAGGTCAGCTGACCTGGCTGTGTGCCTTCCCAGTCTCTTGTGCCCCTCCAGCATTCTGGCTGGCAAGGCCCAAGAAACCAAAAAGGCCTTGACTTAGCAGAAACGCTAGGCAGCAACAACCGAAAACATCAGTGCGGCTACCAACATTGTTCTCACATCATAGCCAAAACACAGCACTTCACTAGCTACGAAGAAGAAAGTTAACTCCATGCCAGCTGAAACCAGGACACGGGGCCATCTCCTACTCGGCATGTGCTGCACAGGTCTTTGTAGCCTTCTTGATTGGTGCTGACGTGCGGAATCAAACTCTACAACTCAAGGAGGGTTATCAAGCAGGTATGTTTATCGGGGCTCCGGCTGCAAGGGGGATCGCTCCTCCTCACTTGCACACCCAGGGCTTAAGTAAGCAGATCCCTATTACACAGAAGCATACATATTCATTAAAATTCCCAAGAAAAGGCGGGGTTATTACCATTCGGTCCAGGAACTCGGTATCATAAGCCTCCTCACTCTGGCGCGGGTGCATTGACACCTGCTGGTCCTGGGCTGGGCTCTCTGGGAGGAAGGCTCGCACCCTTCCTCAGGATGTACTTTTCCCTTTGGCGCGCAGTGCTGAGGAGTCCACACCAGCAAGCGCAGAGCCAGGTTGTACTGGTTCTCTTCCCGGCTCGTACATCTTGCAGACAACATAGTTCTTGCTTACAACGTAGCTAGTCGATCGGTATCGACACGTGCAGACCGTAGCGTCCTTGTTAGTCAGTCCGTTAAACACAAGTGCTGAAGCACCAGTTGCAAGGTCTGCATATTTACCGAATGATTTTCAGCTTGAACTATCTCCGTGCAGAGTCTTTACTTCTGAGCGTCATGGCCTGTGACCGCCTTGCTGCCATCCGAAAAGCCCTGCACACTGGGACCCTCCTAGGTGGCAGAGCTTGTGTCCACACGGCAGCAGCTGCCTTGGGCCAGGGGGTTGCTCAGCCCAGCAGCACCAGCAAGTGTGGAATTGAAACCGGGAGCGAAGCCCCTAAGACAAAACCAGTATCCTACGAAGTTGGAATCCTGGCTTGGACTGGAGCCTAGAAGTCATAATTGCCTAAAACAGGGGTTGTTGCAAAGCCACATGCCCAGGAGCAGCATGTAGTACAACATCTAAGGGCTGTTAATGAGATAGCGATTGACCAACACCCGGTGCTGCCTAATCCTCCCACTTTCTTAACAGCGACAGGGGATTCTAATGTCTGTTTTACAGCATTGGACTTCGAAGGCGCCTTTTTGGCGTTCTGATTGTATGTCCTCGGCCGTGCATAGCAGGTGCCACAGCTGCCCTCTGCAGTGTTGCTCCAGAACCACAATCCAACCCAGAGAGAGCAGGGACACGAAGCCTGCCAGAGGGCGTTGCTGTGGCTGACATAGCCAGTGAGGACTGTGCTGCGTGTGCCTTTCCCTGTGCTGCGTGCAGGAAGGTTGGCACTGCTGGGCTAGGCTTGGCTTATTTGGCTTGCCCGTCACTGCTTGCCTGCCACGACCATCAAGAGAGTGTCTCTTCAAGAGCCAAGCATGCGCGTGCTGCCTCTAGTGGTTGCGTTCTCTGTTGTGTGTCTCTTTATTGGGCAGGAGCAGGTGGCAAAGGGCTGCCGAGAGCAGGGCGGCAGTGACCTTCGCAAAGAGGTAGCGCCGCCACGCTTGGTTTTTCCTGTGAGCTGTTAGCAGGCAGAGCCGGGAGCCAGGCGCTGCTGCCTGCCACGGGGCCTGCCCACCCTCATCGCACAAAGGGAGCATTCCACGGGGCTCTGTGGGGGCTGTGCGATCCCAGCTCCTGCCTCCCGTCCTGCTTGGAACCCCTCCTGTTGCCCCCCTCCCCGCAGAGGCCACCACGCCCAGCCCCGTGGCAACCAGCCACTCTGTGACATCACCCCCGGGGCCAAGGGCATCCTGGGCACCGCGAGTTCGGGGGGCAGTATGTTGGCGGCTGCACTGGCGGTGACAAGCCCTCCTCCTTGCAGCTGCCACGTGTCACTGGCAGGGATGGATTTGCTGCGCCTCCTCCTCATCCTGCTGGCCATGTGCTGTCCTGCGTACGGCACATGGGACAGCTGTGGGTAAGTGGCCCGAGGCTCTGGGAGGGAGCTTGGGCAAGCCCTTGTGGGCTTGGCTGGAGGGCAGCCAGTGTGGGAGGCTCATTTCCTTGCCAGCACGCAGGCTGTTGGCAGTACTCACCTACGGGGCTAAAGCAGAAAGAGGCAGGGTGTGGACACACACGTGCCCCACAGGCTTCCCCAGCCCTGCTGGCCAGGCAGCGCCTTGTGGGGAGGGAAGACGGCTGACCGTGAGCCGTAGGGGCGCCAGCCATCCAGCAGGACACTAAGGAGTTTCTCTTTACAGAGGGACCTGCGGGCTCCGGCCCATGGCTTTTCAGTACGGCATGTCGCGCGTCGTGGGTGGCACAGATGCCCAGGCAGGGGCCTGGCCCTGGATCGTCAGCATCCAGAATCCCTGGCAAGCGGGCACGGGTCATACCTGCGGAGGCTCCCTCATCAGCGCACAGTGGGTCCTGACAGCAGCCCACTGCTTCATCGAGGCCAGGTAAGGCGCCACCGGGAACGCGCATAGCCCCACAACACTAGCGCTTGCCCCGTGCGCAGCAGCACGGGCTACTCCCGCCCCGTTTCCTCGCAGGACACCCAGGGCCTGGGTGCTCCTGGAGCCTAAGGCACGCGAGGCCAGTCACACCCTCCCGAGCGCTGCTCTCCTCTCTCCCTCGTCAAGCGGAAGGCAGGGCAACGGCTGGGCTGCTGCAGCACGTGGCTGTGCTCCCTCTGAGTCCTCTCCCCATTTGCCTTCCAGCTACATCACCATGTGGCGCGTGGTGATCGGTGCCACCCGGCTGACTCAGCTGGGCCCTGAGGCCCAGGTGCGCAACATCAAGCGGCTGCTCCTTCACCAAGGCTACAGTAACATCACGCAGAGGAACGACATTGCCTTGCTGGAGCTGGACCAGCCTGTGCAGTGCAACGCCTACGTTCAGCTTGCCTGCGTGCCCGATGCCTCGCTGAGAGTCTCGCAGCTGAAAAACTGCTACATCAGCGGCTGGGGTGCCACGACTGCAAGATGTGAGTACCGCGGAAGTACTCGTGTGCCGAGCGCAAGCTTGGCACGCTCGGGGCCATTGCTTGGGCTTCCTGACAGCAGAGGCCAGAGCCCGAGTCAGCCTGCGGGGACGTATGCCTCTTGAGAGATGGGCCTGAGCCCTTTCCCCAGAGCAAGGCGGAAGGCAAATGCCGCTATAACGCCTCTCAGGATGCAAAGCCAAGCGCGGGCGAGGCAAGGGATTCCGCCAGGCAGGGGAGGAGAAGTGCCAGTGAGCTGCTGCTTGCTAATTCCTTCCTGTGCTCACAGCTGGACGATCAACGGATGTGCTGCAGGAGGCCCAGGTCCGCCTCATTGATGTCAACGTCTGTAACAGCAGCCGGTGGTACAGAGGGGCCATCCACACGCACAACGTCTGTGCTGGCTATCCGCAGGGCGGCATTGACACCTGCCAGGTAGGAGCGTGCTACGAGCCAAGCCCCGTAGCACAGGCAGCCCCGCCACACGCAACTACGCCAACATGGCCCGGCATGTGCTTGGCCTGGCCAGTGCCCCTCCCACTTCAGGTCCCCACCGCCGGGGGGGCTTATACCCCCTTCCCCATCGGCAGGCCCCTGCCCAGTGCCCCTCTTGTCCCAGAGGCATGGCACTCTGCCCAGAAAGCCCTCCTAGTGTTCCTGGCAGCCCACGGCTCCCCATCCCAAGCCTGCCACAGCTCTCTTCCACACACCCACCATCACCGTGCAGTGAGGAGAGCCAGCCCCACCTTACAAGCCCACCACCCCTTCCCAGGCAAGGCTCGCTCGACACAGCCTCGCTCTGCAGGGAACACAGCTCCGGCAGGTGCCGTCAGAGAGAAGGAGCCAACCCCCGTGCTGACGGTGGCCACCCAACAACTCCTTTGTCCTCTCTCCTCCTCTGCAGGGGGACAGCAGTGGGCCTCTCGTGTGCCAAGACAGCAGCGCAGACTACTTCTGGCTTGTTGGTGTCACCAGCTGGGGGAGAGGCTGTGCCCGAGCCAGGCAGCCCGGAGTCTACACCTCCACTCAGCACTTCTACGACTGGATCCTGCTACAGATGGGCCTGCGCCCAGCAGTGAGGGCTACTCCAACAGCACGCGCTTGGAGTCATTTTGTCACCACCTCAAGCCCCGTTCCGAGGCCAAGGCCCACAGCAGCGCAGTCGGGCGGCTCCTGCCCATTTCCAGTCCAGAAGCTGCTCGACTTCTTTAGCCGGCTGCAGGAGCTCCTGCACTACCTAAGGGGAAAAACGGTGTGAGCAGCAGGACAAACGGCACGCAGGGCAGGCTGCAGTGTGCCACCACCGTTTCCTTTGGGGCAATGCCTGCCGATGCAAAGGCCACCTCAGCGTCAAAGGGCTGCTCTGCCCTGCGCCCGTGCCTCGGGACGCACACACCTGATGAGGCTGACCACGCACTTGAAATAAAATGTTTCGGTGCTCACAGCAAACCAGGCTTCAGCTCAAGTCAGTCTCCTGTGCGAGGCAAGGACTTCCACGCCCGGCACCTGCCAAGCGAGGCAGGCTGCAGGCAGACAAGGCGGGCACAAAGGGAAAGAGTCCCTGCAAAGGGCTGAAAGTGGGCCTGCTCAGGGAGGAGGGGGAGGCTGCACTGGGGGAGGAAGGGAACACAGGTCATCACGGGCTGGAGGGCTTGGGGAAAGGAGCTGGAAACACAGAACGTCTTTGGCCAGCTCCTGGTGGGATCCCGCTGCGCTTGTGGATGAGCCACAAGTGACCTTGAAACTGGACTCTCGTGACCCAGGACAGACGCGTCTGGAAAGACCCAAGGGTTGCACTGAGGATTTGGGCAAGGAGCTTGCCTTCGAGCCCCACATATGCCACAGACTTCATTTCCATCCTGTGTCGCGGTTTAACCCCGGCCGGCAACCAGACGCTACCGGCAACCAAACGCCACGCAGCCACTTGCGCACTCCCCCCCACCCGGAGGGGTGGGGAGGAGAATCAGAAAGCAATGTAAAGCTGGAGGGTTGAGATAAGAACAATGTAATAATTTAAACAGAAGAAAGAGTGAAGAACAACAGTAACAATACCAAGAAGAAGAAGAAGAACAACAATAACGATTAGGATGGAAAGGTGGGGGAAAAGGGTAAAATCAAAAGGAAGGGAGAAGGAAAAAAAGGAAATGATGCCCAGTACAACTGCTCACCACCCGCTGACCGATGCCCAGCCAGTCCCTGAGCAAGAATCCCCCCGCCAGCTAACCCTCCAAGTTTCTATGCCAAGCATGACGTCCCACGGGACGGAATACCTCTGTGGCTGGTTCAGGTCAGCTGACCTGGCTGTGTCCCTTCCCAGTCTCTTGTGCCCCTCCAACACTCTGGCTGGCAAGGCCCAAGAAACCAAAAAGGCCTTGACTTAGCAGAAACGCTAGGCAGCAACAACCGAAAACATCAGTGCGGCTACCAACATTGTTCTCACATCATAGCCAAAACACAGCACTTCACTAGCTACGAAGAAGAAAGTTAACTCCATGCCAGCTGAAACCAGGACACGGGGCCATCTCCTACTCGGCATGTGCTGCACAGGTCTTTGTAGCCTTCTTGATTGGTGCTGACGTGCGGAATCAAACTCTACAACTCAAGGAGGGTTATCAAGCAGGTATGTTTATCGGGGCTCCGGCTGCAAGGGGGATCGCTCCTCCTCACTTGCACACCCAGGGCTTAAGTAAGCAGATCCCTATTACACAGAAGCATACATATTCATTAAAATTCCCAAGAAAAGGCGGGGTTATTACCATTCGGTCCAGGAATTCAGTTTCATAAGCCTCCGCACTCTGGCGCGGGTGCATTGACACCTGCTGGTCCTGGGCTGGGCTCTCTGGGAGGAAGGCTCGCACCCTTCCTCAGGATGTACTTTTCCCTTTGGCGCGCAGTGCTGAGGAGTCCACACCAGCAAGCGCAGAGCCAGGTTGTACTGGTTCTCTTCCCGGCTCGTACATCTTGCAGACAACATAGTTCTTGCTTACAACGTAGCTAGTCGATCGGTATCGACACGTGCAGACCGTAGCGTCCTTGTTAGTCAGTCCGTTAAACACAAGTGCTGAAGCACCAGTTGCAAGGTCTGCATATTTACCGAATGATTTTCAGCTTGAACTATCTCCGTGCAGAGTCTTTACTTCTGAGCGTCATGGCCTGTGACCGCCTTGCTGCCATCCGAAAAGCCCTGCACACTGGGACCCTCCTAGGTGGCAGAGCTTGTGTCCACACGGCAGCAGCTGCCTTGGGCCAGGGGGTTGCTCAGCCCAGCAGCACCAGCAAGTGTGGAATTGAAACCGGGAGCGAAGCCCCTAAGACAAAACCAGTATCCTACGAAGTTGGAATCCTGGCTCGGACTGGAGCCTAGAAGTCATAATTGCCTAAAACAGGGGTTGTTGCAAAGCCACATGCCCAGGAGCAGCATGTAGTACAACATCTAAGGGCTGTTAATGAGATAGCGATTGACCAACACCCGGTGCTGCCTAATCCTCCCACTTTCTTAACAGCGACAGGGGATTCTAATGTCTGTTTTACAGCATTGGACTTCGAAGGTGCCTTTTTGGCGTTCTGATTGTATGTCGTCGGCCGTGCATAGCAGGTGCCACAGCTGCCCTCTGCAGTGTTGCTCCAGAACCACAATCCAACCCAGAGAGAGCAGGGACACGAAGCCTGCCAGAGGGCATTGCTGTGGCTGACATAGCCAGTGAGGACTGTGCTGCGTGTGCCTTTCCCTGTGCTGCGTGCAGGAAGGTTGGCACTGCTGGTCTAGGCTTGGCTTATTTGGCTTGCCCGTCACTGCTTGCCTGCCACGACCATCAAGAGAGTGTCTCTTCAAGAGCCAAGCATGCGCGTGCTGCCTCTAGTGGTTGCGTTCTCTGTTGTGTGTCTCTTTATTGGGCAGGAGCAGGTGGCAAAGGGCTGCCGAGAGCAGGGCGGCAGTGACCTTCGCAAAGAGGTAGCGCCGCCACGCTTGGTTTTTCCTGTGAGCTGTTAGCAGGCAGAGCCGGAAGCCAGGCGCTGCTGCCTGCCACGGGGCCTGCCCACCCTCATCGCACAAAGGGAGCATTCCACGGGGCTCTGTGGGGGCTGTGCGATCCCAGCTCCTGCCTCCCGTCCTGCTTGGAACCCTCCTGTTGCCCCCCCTCCCCGCAGAGGCCACCACGCCCAGCCCCGTGGCAACCAGCCACTCTGTGACATCACCCCCGGGGCCAAGGGCATCCTGGGCACCGCGAGTTCGGGGGGCAGTATGTTGGCGGCTGCACTGGCGGTGACAAGCCCTCCTCCTTGCAGCTGCCACGTGTCACTGGCAGGGATGGATTTGCTGCGCCTCCTCCTCATCCTGCTGGCCATGTGCTGTCCTGCGTACGGCACATGGGACAGCTGTGGGTAAGTGGCCCGAGGCTCTGGGAGGGAGCTTGGGCAAGCCCTTGTGGGCTTGGCTGGAGGGCAGCCAGTGTGGGAGGCTCATTTCCTTGCCAGCACGCAGGCTGTTGGCAGTACTCACCTACGGGGCTAAAGCAGAAAGAGGCAGGGTGTGGACACACACGTGCCCCACAGGCTTCCCCAGCCCTGCTGGCCAGGCAGCGCCTTGTGGGGAGGGAAGACGGCTGACCGTGAGCCGTAGGGGCGCCAGCCATCCAGCAGGACACTAAGGAGTTTCTCTTTACAGAGGGACCTGCGGGCTCCGGCCCATGGCTTTTCAGTACGGCATGTCGCGCGTCGTGGGTGGCACAGATGCCCAGGCAGGGGCCTGGCCCTGGATCGTCAGCATCCAGAATCCCTGGCAAGCGGGCACGGGTCATACCTGCGGAGGCTCCCTCATCAGCGCACAGTGGGTCCTGACAGCAGCCCACTGCTTCATCGAGGCCAGGTAAGGCGCCACCGGGAACGCGCATAGCCCCACAACACTAGCGCTTGCCCCGTGCGCAGCAGCACGGGCTACTCCCGCCCCGTTTCCTCGCAGGACACCCAGGGCCTGGGTGC
Organism: Falco biarmicus; assembly: GCF_023638135.1. Taxonomy (NCBI): domain Eukaryota; kingdom Metazoa; phylum Chordata; class Aves; order Falconiformes; family Falconidae; genus Falco; species Falco biarmicus. Next base: position 103,911,981 of record NC_079290.1, read on the forward strand.
TCCTGGAGCCTAAGGCACGCGAGGCCAGTCACACCCTCCCGAGCGCTGCTCTCCTCTCTCCCTCGTCAAGCGGAAGGCAGGGCAACGGCTGGGCTGCTGCAGCACGTGGCTGTGCTCCCTCTGAGTCCTCTCCCCATTTGCCTTCCAGCTACATCACCATGTGGCGCGTGGTGATCGGTGCCACCCGGCTGACTCAGCTGGGCCCTGAGGCCCAGGTGCGCAACATCAAGCGGCTGCTCCTTCACCAAGGCTACAGTAACATCACGCAGAGGAACGACATTGCCTTGCTGGAGCTGGACCAGCCTGTGCAGTGCAACGCCTACGTTCAGCTTGCCTGCGTGCCCGATGCCTCGCTGAGAGTCTCGCAGCTGAAAAACTGCTACATCAGCGGCTGGGGTGCCACGACTGCAAGATGTGAGTACCGCGGAAGTACTCGTGTGCCGAGCGCAAGCTTGGCACGCTCGGGGCCATTGCTTGGGCTTCCTGACAGCAGAGGCCAGAGCCCGAGTCAGCCTGCGGGGACGTATGCCTCTTGAGAGATGGGCCTGAGCCCTTTCCCCAGAGCAAGGCGGAAGGCAAATGCCGCTATAACGCCTCTCAGGATGCAAAGCCAAGCGCGGGCGAGGCAAGGGATTCCGCCAGGCAGGGGAGGAGAAGTGCCAGTGAGCTGCTGCTTGCTAATTCCTTCCTGTGCTCACAGCTGGACGATCAACGGATGTGCTGCAGGAGGCCCAGGTCCGCCTCATTGATGTCAACGTCTGTAACAGCAGCCGGTGGTACAGAGGGGCCATCCACACGCACAACGTCTGTGCTGGCTATCCGCAGGGCGGCATTGACACCTGCCAGGTAGGAGCGTGCTACGAGCCAAGCCCCGTAGCACAGGCAGCCCCGCCACACGCAACTACGCCAACATGGCCCGGCATGTGCTTGGCCTGGCCAGTGCCCCTCCCACTTCAGGTCCCCACCGCCGGGGGGGCTTATACCCCCTTCCCCATCGGCAGGCCCCTGCCCAGTGCCCCTCTTGTCCCAGAGGCATGGCACTCTGCCCAGAAAGCCCTCCTAGTGTTCTTGGCAGCCCACGGCTCCCCATCCCAAGCCTGCCACAGCTCTCTTCCACACACCCACCATCACCGTGCAGTGAGGAGAGCCAGCCCCACCTTACAAGCCCACCACCCCTTCCCACGCAAGGCTCGCTCGACACAGCCTCGCTCTGCAGGGAACACAGCTCCGGCAGGTGCCGTCAGAGAGAAGGAGCCAACCCCCGTGCTGACGGTGGCCACCCAACAACCCCTTTGTCCTCTCTCCTCCTCTGCAGGGGGACAGCGGTGGGCCTCTCGTGTGCCAAGACAGCAGCGCAGACTACTTCTGGCTTGTTGGTGTCACCAGCTGGGGGAGAGGCTGTGCCCGAGCCAGGCAGCCCGGAGTCTACACCTCCACTCAGCACTTCTACGACTGGATCCTGCTACAGATGGGCCTGCGCCCAGCAGTGAGGGCTACTCCAACAGCACGCGCTTGGAGTCATTTTGTCACCACCTCAAGCCCCGTTCCGAGGCCAAGGCCCACAGCAGCGCAGTCGGGCGGCTCCTGCCCGTTTCCAGTCCAGAAGCTGCTCGACTTCTTTAGCCGGCTGCAGGAGCTCCTGCACTACCTAAGGGGAAAAACGGTGTGAGCAGCAGGACAAACGGCACGCAGGGCAGGCTGCAGTGTGCCACCACCGTTTCCTTTGGGGCAATGCCTGCCGATGCAAAGGCCACCTCAGCGTCAAAGGGCTGCTCTGCCCTGCGCCCGTGCCTCGGGACGCACACACCTGATGAGGCTGACCACGTGCTTGAAATAAAATGTTTCGGTGCTCACAGCAAACCAGGCTTCAGCTCAAGTCAGTCTCCTGTGCGAGGCAAGGACTTCCACGCCCGGCACCTGCCAAGCGAGGCAGGCTGCAGGCAGACAAGGCGGGCACAAAGGGAAAGAGTCCCTGCAAAGGGCTGAAAGTGGGCCTGCTCAGGGAGGAGGGGGAGGCTGCACTGGAGGAAGGGAACACAGGTCATCACGGGCTGGAGGGCTTGGGGAAAGGAGCTGGAAACACAGAACGTCTTTGGCCAGCTCCTGGTGGGATCCCGCTGCGCTTGTGGATGAGCCACAAGTGACCTTGAAACTGGACTCTCGTGACCCAGGACAGACGCGTCTGGAAAGACCCAAGGGTTGCACTGAGGGTTTGGGCAAGGAGCTTGCCTTCAAGCCCCACATAGGCCACAGACTTCATTTCCATTCTGTCATGTGAGGCATCTGTGAACACGCTGTGCTTTTGTTTCTCAGGAACAAACGTGTGCTGCTGTTTCACTGGTAGACATGCAATCCTGTTCCTGTCAATCTGGTTTGCCCTTCACATGCATTGTGCCAGTGTCTGTGTGCCTTTGTGTCTCTGGCTCTTTGGAATGCAGCAAGAGAAGCATGGGAAGAGCAGCTGCCACATCCCTCAGGCTGGGATAGGACCAGCCTCCCAGGTACCCCCCTCATTCAGCTCTACCGGGCCTGACAGCAGAAGTCCCCCCATGAAAAGGACAAGGTAGATGCAATGTCCTCTGCATATGCAAACACTTCCTGGTATACAATGTGGACCCTCGAGAACCGGGTGTGCATGTTAGGAGGAAAAATCCCCCATGCGCCAGAGCAGCATTAAACTGCTGTCAGCTTTCCAAACTCTCCTTTGCCTGGGAGAGTTTTCCCGCTTACGATTGTTGGGAAGAGAATCTGGTGACCCAGATGGGACCCGCTTTCCAGAACCTCGACAGACCACAGGGATCGTGAGGACTCCAAGCACACGCCAGAGTATTTGTGGGGAGGCCCTGCGATTCCCTGGCCGGGTGAGTCTCCGTGACAGCTCTTTGGGATAACGGCGACATTGGTCATAAATGCTGAGGTTGCTTACAAAGATGTCGTACCGCATTGTGGGTTAGAGTCCCACCGGGCTATTTGAAGTGCAACTTGTGTAATCCATATGCTATAGACGGGGATGCGCAGAACCCGGATACTCGCTATTGCTAATCTGCACCTCTCTTGGATTTTATTTGCTGGATTTTGCCTCTGTTCAGTTTTGTTTGCCAGGTTTTGTTTAGCTATTGGATGTATGAGCTTTTGAAACGTTGTGGCATGGGACCTGGACATTCTACTGGAGTGGAGGTTCTTCAGCGTTCTCCTTCGGGGTGTCTATTAAGACACGGGAGCAAGATTGAGGGTGACCCTTTCACACAGAAAAAGTGGACAGACTCTTGTCATCACTGGTGGCCCTTGTATACCTCAGATGATTAGGAGAAACGGCCTAGGAAGGGAAGCATAAACTCTGCTACGGTATGGCAATTGGTGTTGTTTTGGTAGACGTGAAGGAAAATGGCATGAAGTCCCATAAGTGGATCTGGGGTTTTTGCCTTAAGAAATGGTTGTGGGTTTGGGGGGGTTTTTTTGCCTTAAGAAATCTC